>NW_020864863.1:0-64700 GCF_003713205.1 Coffea eugenioides
GATTACCTTAGAGGAGTAGAATGAACGTGAAGCACCTCCCAAGAAGCCGCGCTAATTCCAGAAATGAAAGTCGCGAACTTTGCCGCCGTAACCGCCGCCTTGGCGAGCAGGCTGCTTCGAGCAGCCATTCGTGTGCCCTCCCAGCATTATTTTGTAAACATCCTTGAACAAAAATTCAAGATCTCCCTCAGTAAATGTTCCAGATCACCTAAATTCTCCAATAAGGAGCCGATCCCTTAGAGAAAATTGCCTCCAAAGGCATGAAAAAAACAGCATGAATGGCAGATTTTCTGGAAACTATTTTCTTCCCGCTGCTGCTCTTTCCTCTTGCTTCCTCAGCTCTCTATTGCTTTTCCGCTGTTCTCCTCTACCCTAGCCGCCATTGGAGTCTTCCCTCTGTTTTTTCCTTGGCACAAACCTCCTCCACCCGAAGCTCCCTTTCTCCCTCGGTCTTTATTCCCTTGTTTTTCTTGTTCTTTTCAGTCGAGAGCCCTCTGTCCGCCACCTCTATTTTTTCATTTTTGCTCGTTGCTTAGCCCGCCGCCTGGTTCCTCTGTTTGGTTTCTTCTTCTTTCTCCATCTCCCTCTCTCGGCCCTCTGCTTAGCCCAGCCGCCAACCCCTTCTTCTCTTTTTCCTTTCCGCCCTCTCTTTTTTTGTTAACCGTCACCAACTCCCACCGTCTGTTACTCTCCTCCTGGTTTTCTTTTTGCCGTCCAAGAACCTCTCTCCTTTTTCTTCTAAGCTTAGCCACCCACAGATTCTCTCTACCTCTCTCAAGGCTGCGTTTTTTTTTGTTCTCTCCAACCCCAGCCGCCACTCGATGCCCTCTTATCTGCGGCTCTTTTTCCAGATTTTCTTTCCGTCATGCCTCATCTCTCTCTCTTTGGAGCTGATTGCGGAAAAGAATGAAGCCATAAATGGCTGGAAAATAGGTAAATACAAAGGGCGTGCTGCCCAAATTTACGCTCAAGAACTAGGTAGATATACTTGCGACTTGAGTGAGGCTTGAGAGCGAATACCACGTGAACCATCTAGGGTATTGCGTCTTCTTTTATCGAGGTATATAAGTTAGAATTCGGCTGAAACTGGTACCCTTGGAAAAATGAAATTTTTGACTAATAGAAATACGTTTTCTTTGTCACTTCGACTCAAATGGAGATTTCAAAGTTTTACGAGTGAGCATAAGTTTTACAAATATTTTACTTATGTCCTGTTTTCACTACCAAAACCATATTTATACTTTGTACAAGTACGTATTCAAATTTTCTTTGAATCACTTACATCTTTGATGGTTGAAGCATAATGTGTTCTTTTGATTATATTAGGGTTCCTTGGTGATTCAGGGTGTTATCCGAAAGGATATTTAGGATGTTATTTTGTGTAAATAGGTGAGTGTTTCTTGTTTGTTATATTTTCAATGACTATGTGGCTTGTTCTTGATTATATGACTTGTTATGAACGAATGATAATGTGAGGACTCGCAAATTCCTTATATTTTTCCTCAAAAATACCCTTTTATTTGGAAATTATTATTTGTCAAATGCCACTACCCAAATATTTCACATTAAGTGTAGATAAACCTAGAAAATAGGGTTTTACGCTTCAGTTTCAAGTTTGGAGCAAAATTAGGGTTTTCGCGATTTTCCGCCGGATGAATTTTCGGTATAGAGTAAGAATTAATTTGGGGATTAAAAGTGACTTTTAAGTGAGAAATAATATGTGACTAGTGGCAATGATATAAGGTTAGTGAATTGGAAGTAAAAAAACCTAGTACGTGAGTTTTTAAGAAAAACGGCGCGATCCGGCGGGTCCCGCGCATTACCGATTGAACGCACTGTTTGACCACCATTTTTCTTACCCAACAAGTTTGTTGACTTTTGTACATAATATCTTCTTAAATTGCAGCAAGGTTGACCGAAATTAGTGGCCAAGAAAGGCAAGAAAGAAAGAGAAAAAAAAGAGGTGGTGGTGGTGACACTTGTCACCACCTCATGGCTTCTTAACCAAGACAATTACCATCCATTTAACTCCAACACTTAGCCAATTTCTTCTTCATTTCTGCTGTTGCTGGCCGTGAGAAGCAAGAAGAAAAACCCAAAGGAAAACATTCCATTTCATCTTCAAATCCAACAACTTAGTGAGAAAACAAACAAAGTAAACCGATTAAACTTGTTCTTGAGTGATTAGCTAGTGGCTTGTGGTGTGATTTTTGAGGAGAAAGCTTGGGCTACTTGTAGTAACCTCTAGTCAAGGTAAGAGAGCTTATCTCTCCAAGTTTTGCTTTCAATTTTGTTCAATTAAGCTTGGCAACTTGATCTTGTGGTGAGATTATGGATGATTATCATGTTTTAGTAGTTTTCCCCAATTTATTTGATGAACTAGGGCTTGTGGAAATTCTGCCCAAATTGTTGTATGATGCTTATATGTTGCAATTGAGGTTTTATAAGGTGTTGTGGTAGTGATTAGACCAAGAAATTAAGGAAAGTTGCACTAGAAACTCAAAATTCCAGAATCTGGAAAATTTTCCCAACATTCGGTCCGAATTTGTATCTGTGTGTTAGAGGCCGAATTGGCCTTAGGTCAAAGAAGAAAAGTTGTAGAGAATGCCATTTTATAGGTGCCTACAAAATTTCAGCTCAATCGGAGCAACGTAGGTCATGAAAAGTCCAAAATACCCTTACTGTTCTAAGTATTTCCCAGCAATCCGTTTCTTCAGTTAAGTCCAGCTTATCACGTTTTTTGACCAGGATCCATTCTGATTTAGCTCTGGGCCAAAACAGGAGAGTTGTAGTGTTCTGAAGTAGCTTTAAAATGCCTCTAAGAACACCTGAATTGGACTTTTGTACATTGGGTTATGACCATTACAGTGTTCTGCGATTAAGCAGCCAACGAATTGGTTTCTGGTTTAGCAATTCGAGAATTTGACCAATTTACATTAGAAACTGGACTAAGTGACCTTCATGAACATTATAACCCTGTGTCTTAGCTTCGAAACGGCATAGGTTTCGTCTTAATCCGATAAGCGTAGCCTCGGATATGTTATTTCCGCATTCGCACGTCAAATCTGTCTTTTGCTAAATTGAATTTCTGCACTTGTTATTACTGTATTTCTTATTCTTATGATATTGTGAGCCTATTGAACGGCTCTTGACTTGAATTTCTTATGTGTGATGTTGGGTTGTGGTTGAGGAAAAATAATGAAGCCAAAATGGCTGGAAAATTAGGTAAACGCAAAGGGCGTGCTGCCCAAATTTTCGCCCGAGGGCTAGGTTTCTATTTGAACTTGTATACTTTTGTTTGGCCAATACCATGACCGGGTTTCCATTTTAAAACATGATTTTTCATCCTTGGGTTCAAACAACCCTCTTCTTACTTGAAAGTCATCTTTACACGTTTTACTCCTAATTAGTCGGGTTTCTTTGTTTCCCTTAAATGTTTTGCTCGATAAACTGTAATATGTTCTCTTGTTCAACCTTAGGTTTCATTGGTGATTAAGGGTAATATCCGGAAGGATATTTTGCATGATATTTTGCATTTCTAGGTGAGTGTTCCTTATTTGATTCTATGGCTTGTTGTTATCATTTGCTAATGTGTTCAGTGCTTTTAATGATTTCCAAAACGAGCTTTCTAGGCGAGTGTGTACTTTATCGCACTCGACCTAAATAACTGTGCAATTTTCAAGGATTTAATGATTGAAATGTTACTTGCGCATGAATGTAAGCCTTTTGGGCTGAACTGGCCATTTCCCCTTGTTACCGGTCGTCTCGAGCCAGAAGCGGACTCGGTCGGGCGATTAGGGACTTGGGTGAACGTTCGGTATACTCGAGTATTACCCTGTAGGTTGGTGGAGACTGGCCAACGGCCAGGACGGGGGTGAATGAATGAATGAATGAACGAACGATCGAACGAGGGTTATTGATAAACGAAAAATGCAGTTTCAAATGATTGGAGGAATAAGGGGAAATGTCAGGAGAACGAATGAACGAAATAACGAATTGCTCCTTGTGAGCCGTATCCTTTTAATGAATGTGTTACTATCGCTTTCCATTGAACATGTTTCTTGAATTATTGATACTCCATGTTTAATGTATTGGATTGATTATCTGATTATGTGTTCGGAACATCACTGGGCTTTTAGCTCATCCCTTTAGTTTTGTTTTCCTTACAGGGGAAGGCGAACGAGGACGTGAGCTTGAGATAGACTAGCCAATCTAGTTTTGTTTCTTTTGTTTCTTTTGTAGTGGTTCTCGCCTAGTGCTTGGCACGGGCTGGACGTATGAAGGATTGAGAACCCTTGTATATTTGATGTTTATATTCTCTTTTGGGTTGGCAATGTATATAAGTTCCGCTTTAAGTTTGGATCAATGCCCTATTTATTCTTGTGATTTATTTCAGTTTTTAATTGAGGACTGTAGCGAACGACTGAGTCCCGGCGAGAGCTGGGCAGGCGGCCCGCCGAACCCTCTGGTACGCCTTAGGGGGAGGTGGGGTCGTCACAAGTGGTATCAGAGCTTAGGCTTCAGATTTCTGTAGTGTATCCTAGATTAAAGATTAGGATACCGGACTGTGGGATTTGATTGGACTTGAAAGTTAAGCGATTGAGGGATAAAACTTATAGCTGCTTCGCGTGGTTTCTACGTGGAGTGACCCTGGACTAAGTGGTGAAAAAGTATGAGGGACTAAGTGAAGCTATGAATTGCGAATGTTATAGGCCTTAAATCTTTCTCATGGTATCTGAAGACCATAGATAGGTATGTCAGGTAGGAATTTCGATTGTAGATAGTTTACTCTTGAGACTGCAGCTCGAGATGTGAATTATCTTATTTCGGATTCTCGTGCCTGAGTACTCTATAGTTAAGGTGCTGCTAAATACTTGAGACTTGTATTTTGGGAACATGAACAGGCTTTGTCTGACTAGAATGAGCACAAGAGGTCAGGGACATCTACTTTGGATAGTAAGTGACGTGAGAGACCAGACGGGCTGATACTGGGGCGACTTCACCTTTTCCTTTTGATTTACCTGTATATTGTTACTACATGACGTTAGTATACCTGTTTGTATATGGTTATCTGTCCAACTTGATATGTATTTGTGTATTTGCTTATCCATCTTCTTGGTATGGCGTGTTATGTGGGTATATGTTTATTTGAATATTTGGTGCCCTCAATAGTTACTTTAGTAACCTTATCGTGTTTATTTACTAAATTACCTTTTTGGGGGAAAAGAAAAGAGAGGGAAAACATATATATGGACGGGAGACGTAGCCGTGGACGTGGCCGTGGGAATGAACGAGCTCAAGAGCCAAGAGAGGAAAGAGAAACAACAGCTGCACAAGAGCAAGGAACGAGGGTTGAAGCCGAAGACCAAATGGCAACGGTAATGCAACAAATGACAGATATCTTGGCAAGACTGGTGGATCAACAAGGCCAAATGGCCGTGAATCAACCCCGGAACCCTGAAATCGGAGAAGATAAGGCTCTTGAGAGGTTCCAGAAATTTACTCCTCCGAAATTCCTTGGAGGATCTGATCCGGATATAGCCGAACTATGGTTAGAGGCCATGATTAATATTTTCACCGTCTTGAACTACACCGAGCAAAGACAAGTAAACTTTGCGGTGTTCCAATTTGAAGGATCGGCCCGAGCGTGGTGGAACGTTATTAAAGCAAAATGGGAAAGAGAACAGACCGTATGGACATGGACGAATTTCATAAGGGAATTTAACGAGAAATACCTCCCTCCTTTAGTTCAAGAGAGGAGAGAGGAAAAGTTTATTGGACTACGCCAGGGAACGTTAAGTGTGGCCGAATATGAAACGAAATTTACGAAACTATCCAAGTTTGCTTCTGAATTGGTGGCCACAGAACGGCGAAGAGTAAGACGGTTTATACAAGGATTAAATTTGGAACTCCAAGAAGCATTAGCGGCAGTACAAGTGAATACGTTTACGGAGGCCCTTGAGAAAGCTCAAAGAATCGAGACTGCAAAGGCACAGATAAAAGCTTCCCAGACCCGTAAAAGGAGTGCATCGAGTAGTGTAGTGGAGGAATTAAGTGAAGCGAGAGTCCCTTCCAAAGTGCAAAAAGTGAACTTTTTGTCCCACCCACCATGGACATTAGGGGCGATAGGTGAAGGATCTACAAAAGAAAGCCAAATCAGATTTGGGAAAAGTTTTCAAGAAAGCCAAAAGATGGCTTCTCACGTGGTCTGTGGGTACTGTGGAAAGGCAAATCATGTCGAAAGCGATTGTTGGAGAAAGGGGCGGAAATGTTTAATCTGCGGAAGTGGCGATCATCAAGTTAGCAACTGTCCAAGGAGACAGTCACGTGAAAGCAATACTCTGCAACTGGATGGAGCTAAATCACAAGTGAATGAAGGAGGGAAACGAACTAGCGGACCGGCAAAGGTTTATGCTTTAGACAACCGACAAGTTCCGGACTCGTCTGAGGCAACTGAAGGTAAAATTTCGAGGACGAAATTTTTTTAAGGGGGAGAGAATGTGAGGACTCGCAAATTCCTTATATTTTTCCTCAAAAATACCCTTTTATTTGGAAATTATTATTTGTCAAATGCCACTACCCAAATATTTCACATTAAGTGTAGATAAACCTAGAAAATAGGGTTTTACGCTTCGGTTTCAAGTTTGGAGCAAAATTAGGGTTTTCGCGATTTTCCGCCGGATGAATTTTCGGTATAGAGTAAGAATTAATTTGGGGATTAAAAGTGACTTTTAAGTGAGAAATAATATGTGACTAGTGGCAATGATATAAGGTTAGTGAATTGGAAGTAAAAAAACCTAGTACGTGAGTTTTTAAGAAAAACGGCGCGATCCGGCGGGTCCCGCGCATTACCGATTGAACGCACTGCTTGACCACCATTTTTCTTACCCAACAAGTTTGTTGACTTTTGTACATAATATCTTCTTAAATTGCAGCAAGGTTGACCGAAATTAGTGGCCAAGAAAGGCAAGAAAGAAAGAGAAAAAAAAGAGGTGGTGGTGGTGACACTTGTCACCACCTCATGGCTTCTTAACCAAGACAATTACCATCCATTTAACTCCAACACTTAGCCAATTTCTTCTTCATTTCTGCTGTTGCTGGCCGTGAGAAGCAAGAAGAAAAACCCAAAGGAAAACATTCCATTTTATCTTCAAATCCAACAACTTAGTGAGAAAACAAACAAAGTAAACCGATTAAACTTGTTCTTGAGTGATTAGCTAGTGGCTTGTGGTGTGATTTTTGAGGAGAAAGCTTGGGCTACTTGTAGTAACCTCTAGTCAAGGTAAGAGAGCTTATCTCTCCAAGTTTTGCTTTCAATTTTGTTCAATTAAGCTTGGCAACTTGATCTTGTGGTGAGATTATGGATGATTATCATGTTTTAGTAGTTTTCCCCAATTTATTTGATGAACTAGGGCTTGTGGAAATTCTGCCCAAATTGTTGTATGATGCTTATATGTTGCAATTGAGGTTTTATAAGGTGTTGTGGTAGTGATTAGACCAAGAAATTAAGGAAAGTTGCACTAGAAACTCAAAATTCCAGAATCTGGAAAATTTTCCCAACATTCTGTCCGAATTTGTATCTGTGTGTTAGAGGCCGAATTGGCCTTAGGTCAAAGAAGAAAAGTTGTAGAGAATGCCATTTTATAGGTGCCTACAAAATTTCAGCTCAATCGGAGCAACGTAGGTCATGAAAAGTCCAAAATACCCTTACTGTTCTAAGTATTTCCCAGCAATCCGTTTCTTCAGTTAAGTCCAGCTTATCACGTTTTTTGACCAGGATCCATTCTGATTTAGCTCTGGGCCAAAACAGGAGAGTTGTAGTGTTCTGAAGTAGCTTTAAAATGCCTCTAAGAACACCTGAATTGGACTTTTGTACATTGGGTTATGACCATTACAGTGTTCTGCGATTAAGCAGCCGACGAATTGGTTTCTGGTTTAGCAATTCGAGAATTTGACCAAGTTACATTAGAAACTGGACTAAGTGACCTTCATGAACATTATAGCCCTGTGTCTTAGCTTCGAAACGGCATAGGTTTCGTCTTAATCCGATAAGCGTAGCCTCGGATATGTTATTTCCGCATTCGCACGTCAAATCTGTCTTTTGCTAAATTGAATTTCTGCACTTGTTATTACTGTATTTCTTATTCTTATGATATTGTGAGCCTATTGAACGGCTCTTGACTTGAATTGCTTATGTGTGATGTTGGGTTGTGGTTGAGGAAAAATAATGAAGCCAAAATGGCTGAAAAATTAGGTAAACACAAAGGGCGTGCTGCCCAAATTTTCGCCCGAGGGCTAGGTTTCTATTTGAACTTGTATACTTTTGTTTGGCCAATACCATGACCGGGTTTCCATTTTAAAACATGATTTTTCATCCTTGGGTTCAAACAACCCTCTTCTTACTTGAAAGTCATCTTTACACGTTTTACTCCTAATTAGTCGGGTTTCTTTGTTTCCCTTAAATGTTTTGCTCGATAAACTGTAATATGTTCTCTTGTTCAACCTTAGGTTTCATTGGTGATTAAGGGTAATATCTGGAAGGATATTTTGCACGATATTTTGCATTTCTAGGTGAGTGTTCCTTATTTGATTCTATGGCTTGTTGTTATCATTTGCTAATGTGTTCAGTGCTTTTAATGATTTCCAAAATGAGCTTTCTAGGTGAGTGTGTACTTTATCGCACTCGACCTAAATAACTGTGCAATTTTCAAGGATTTAATGATTGAAATGTTACTTGCGCATGAATGTAAGCCTTTTGGGCTGAACTGGCCATTGCCCCTTGTTACCGGTCGTCTCGAGCCAGAAGCGGACTCGGTCGGGCGATTAGGGACTTGGGTGAACGTTCGGTATACTCGAGTATTACCCTGTAGGTTGGTGGAGACTGGCCAACGGCCAGGACGGGGGTGAATGAATGAATGAATGAACGAACGATCGAACGAGGGTTATTGATAAACGAAAAATGCAGTTTCAAATGATTGGAGGAATAAGGGGAAATGTCAGGAGAACGAATGAACGAAATAACGAATTGCTCCTTGTGAGCCGTATCCTTTTAATGAATGTGTTACTATCGCTTTCCATTGAACATGTTTCTTGAATTATTGATACTCCATGTTTAATGTATTGGATTGATTATCTGATTATGTGTTCGGAACATCACTGGGCTTTTAGCTCATCCCTTTAGTTTTGTTTTCCTTACAGGGGAAGGCGAGCGAGGACGTGAGCTTGAGATAGACTAGCCAATCTAGTTTTGTTTCTTTTGTAGTGGTTCTCGCCTAGTGCTTGGCACGGGCTGGACGTATGAAGGATTGAGAACCCTTGTATATTTGATGTTTATATTCTCTTTTGGGTTGGCAATGTATATAAGTTCCGCTTTAAGTTTGGATCAATGCCCTATTTATTCTTGTGATTTATTTCAGTTTTTAATTGAGGACTGTAGCGAACGACTGAGTCCCGGCGAGAGCTGGGCAGGCGGCCCACCGAACCCTCTGGTACGCCTTAGGGGGAGGTGGGGTCGTCACAGATAACATGTTAAATATTTTCAATGATTGCTTAAAATGAGTTTTCTAGACGAGTGTGTACTTTATCGCACTCGACCAAAATGAACGTGAAATTTTCAATGATTAAATAATTAAATGCTAGTTGTGCATGAATGTAAGCCGTTTGGCTGAATTGGGCCCTTTCCCTTCGTTGCCGGTCGACTTGAGCCAGAAGCGGACTCGGTCGGGCGATTTGGTGACCCTGGGTGAACGTTTGCTATACTCGAGTATTACCTTGTAGTCTGGTGGAGCCTGGCCAACGTCCAGGAGGGGGTGAAATGAAATGAATGAATGGATGTCTATGTAAATGAAGGGTTTTACTTATCAAAATGCATTTTCAAACGAATGGAGGAATAAGGAAATGAAAGAAGAATGAATGAATGAATGAATGGCTCCATGTGAGCACGTATCCTTTTAATGAATGTTATTATTGCTTTATATTATCATGTTTCTGTAATTACTTGCTATCTATGGTTAATGTATTGAACTTATTGTTTGTTTATGTGTCTAGAACCTCACTGGGCTTTTAGCTCATTCCGTTAGTTTTGTTTTCCTTACAGGGGATGTGAGCAAGGGCGAGAGACTTGTATAGAATAGCATAGCCTAGTCCTTTTGAAGTTATCTTTTGCAATTGTACTCGCTCTAGTGTTTGGTTAGGGTTGGAAGTATTGGGAACCTAAAGCTTTTGTACACTTGGGATTGTATTACTTTTGAAATAGAAATGAATGTAAGTAAACGTTTCAAGTTTGGGAATTAGTTTTGTTTTACTTTTCCTCGAGGTTTTGTCTTATTTTATCTGAATAGAGTGATCGAGTCCTGGCGAGAGCTGGGCAGGCGGTCTGCCGAACGCTTTGGTTCGCCTTAGGGGAAGGTGGGGCTGTCACAGGTCGTATCAGAGCCACTTCGCGTGGTCTCTGCGCAGAGTGAGCTTGGGCCAAGTGGTGTTATGGTCCTAATTTCTTGAATAAGTGTGAAGGACTAAGTGCTCTTTTGAGTATAAGCTATGAACCATAAAGTGTTATAGGTCTTAAATCTTTCTCATGGTACTTGAGGACAATAGTTATGTACGTCAGGTAGGAATCTTAATGGTAGATAATTTACTCTTGGGACTGGCCAGCTCGAGTGGTGAATTATCTCGGATTCTTGTACCCGAGTACGTGGGAGTTGAGGGCAATTCCAAGGACTTGCGATCTTCATTTCGAGGAATAGGAATAGACTAGCGTTTGGTGAGAGCAAGTGCAAGGGATCTACGGACGTCTAGTTCGGATATTAATAGAAGTGAGATTGGACGGGAAATATTTTAACCGAGTATGGAACGACATGTCGTGTTTACTTTTGTTTTGTCTCTGTACTGCTACTGTATGTATTTGGCTTGTGGCATGTTAATACTTACGTGTATGGTATTTGCTATACTTGATTTTATTTTTGTTCAACTTGATATGTAGCTATGTGAATTTGGTGTGTTATATCTTGTCGTTTTAGTCAATTTACTTTGTTACATACTAAATCATCTTTTGAAAAAAAAAAGAGAGAGGAAAAGGGTATGGAAGAGAGACGTAGTCGCGGATGTGGTCGTGGCCGTGGGACTAAGCGAGTTCAAGAACCGAGAGAAGAAAGAGAAACAGTAGCCGAGCAAGAACATGGACCGAGGGTTGAGGCCGGAGATCAAATGGCAATGGCGATGCAACAAATGACAAATATCTTAGCACGACTGGTAGATCAACAAGGTCAAATGCCAGTGAATCAACCCCGGAATCCTGAGATAGGAGAGGATAGGTGTAACGCCCCGAAAAGAATGAGAGTGAGAACCCGGAAATTTTCTAATTTTCTAGGGTTTTTTTTTTAATCGCCCGCCTTTTCTACATTTTCTTTATTAGAAAAATTCCCCAAATAAAGTTTATGAGCAAAGATAGTTTTAAAATGATTTTTCTAGTATCGGTTAGTTTTTGAGAAATTAAGAGCGTATTTTGAACGTGGGACCCGCAAGTGCGGTAAATGCATTATATTTTTGATAACTTGTTGGAATTTTGTATTAAGTGATATTATTTTACAAGGTGTTAAGATATTTGTATTGGAGAGACAAAAAGATAAGTTTTACACCTAAAGGTGACAAGTGTCACCATCCAATTCACTCTTGACTTTGACCATTTAACTTTACCTTTACCTTTACCAAATAAATACCAAAAATTGGCCAAAAATCATCTTCATTTCTTACCTCTCTTGGTCGACTTTCTTACTCAAAGAAAGAAAGAAAAGCTCTCAATTTTCTAGTCTCCAATCTTGCCCAATCTTTCAATTAAACCGATTAATCTTCCAATTACTCCATAAAACCTCTTAGTTTGGTGGAGTTGAGCTTGGTTGTGAAGTTGTTTGGAAAGCTAAGGTGACTAGTTGCTCTATCTCTTGTATTGCTAAGGTGAGTTGTGAAGAACCACCCTCCTTCCTTAAATGATGCTTAATTGATGATTGGTGGTGGTATAAGATGCACTTTTATGGATTATATCTTGATTTTGGTTGAATTGATGAAGTTTTATAATTATTGGGGATTTTTCTGTTTTCATATGGATATGATTATGTGGTCATGTATGATGATTGGAAATGATATTTAAGGAAGCTAGAAGGTGGAAAAAGTGGATAATTGCAAGCAATTTCTGTTTTGGAAGAAATTTTGGAAAGTTAGGGTTTATGATTGTGCATTCTGACCGAATTTATAGCTCATAGATAGAGGCCGAATTGGCCTTGGCTTAAAACATAAAAGTTGTAGGGAATGACATTTTGGAGGTGCCTACAAAATGTCAGGTCAATCTGAGTAGTGTAGAATGAGAAAAGTCGAAATTACTATTGCTGTTCTGGTTTTACCCGAATGTAAGAATTGCGCCTGTAATTGGTTGTTTTGGCTGGAATTGATTCTGCATTGGTTGTTGAGGTCTTCTGATGAAATTTATCCCTGTTACTTAGCTTTCAGCTGGTTTTGGAATTTCTGGATTTGGACTTGGATAGCCTGATTTATGATGTTTCCGCTAGAATGCGTTCTGTGAATCTGTTTTTGTGATTCTGGTATGTATCTTGCATTTTTGACCTGGTTACACTCGAAACTGGGTTGAGTGACCTTCTGTAATATTGTAGCCCTGTATTTTAGCTTCGAAACGGTGGATCTTGTACCTTCATCCGATAATCGTAGCGCCTTTGGTACCATTACCGTAAAATGACGTCAAAACTGTTTTTCTGGTTTTGAGCTTAACTTTCATTTCCGGACTTTTCCCTAGCTTGACTTGTACTAGTACTACTTGGAGCTTGCTGAATGGCTATTGGATGAACTTGTTGTTGTGTGTGTACCTTTGGGTTGGAATGAGGAAATAATGAAGCCATGATGGCTGGAAAAGTTAGCAAATTCAGGGGAAGTGCTGTCCGAACTTTGAAGGGATTTGTTTGCTTTGAGTTTGTGATCTAAGACTTGGATTTGAGCAAGGCAATATTATATGCTGGATGATTTCTGAGCCGTGGAGGTGAGTGACCCTAAACTGTTTCCAAAGTTATTTTTAAAATGTTTCTTGCATTATTTACTCGACGGCATCTCATGCGTGCTTGCATGTGAATTCATGATATGATTTTGGCTTCAATGAGTTCTGGGAAAGTCTTGTGCTGGACACCAACGTCTCCACCCTGTTTATGGTTCATGTTCATGTTTATCTGGAACTCAAAAAGGGGCTCCCTCTCACTGTTAATGTTAAATGATCTATTTGAGCGTTGGGTGTTCAAGTGCAATGATTTCACTGGCTCACGAGAGCAATAAACGTACATTTGATCTTGGAATCATGACATCATTGAAATGCATTATTGTGAAATATATTTGATGACTGCTTTTACTGGTTACTCGCTGAGCTTCTAGCTCACCCCAAAAATATTTTATTCCCCTCCACAGGGCTCGTGGTGAAGGAAGGCTTGTAGTACTTATTCACGTGACTGGATGGCATATATCTTGTACAGTTCGGATTTGGAATCATTTTATGTATAGTTGGGAATTGTTTCCGCTTCGCTTATGATATGTAATTATTGGAGAATCATTTTATGTATAGTAATCTTTGAGTATTATATATGTATCTTTGAGATTTATATTGTAATTCAATTGAGGAATTTAGTGAGCGACTGAGTCCCGGCGAGAGTTGGGCAGGCGGCCCGCCGAACCCTCTGGTTCGCCTTAGGGGGAGGTGGGGCTGTCACAATAGGGCTCTTGAAAGGTTCCAAAAGTTTCTACCTCCGAAATTTCATGGAGGGCCTGATCGTGATATAGCTGAACAGTGGTTGGAGGCAATAATTAATATCTTCGCAGCTTTGAACTACACGGAGCAAAGACAAGTGAACTTTGTTGTGTTTCAGTTCGAAGGACTGGCCCGAGCGTGGTGGAATGTAATTAAGGCCAAGTGGGAAAGAGAACAGACGGTATGGACATGGGCGAACTTTATAAGGAAATTTAACGAAAAGTATCTCCCACCTTTGGTCCAAGAAAGGAGAAAGGACGAGTTTATTGGGTTGCGTCAGGGATCCCTGGGTGTGGCCGAATATGAGACCAAATTTACTAGACTGTCTAAATTCGCTTCCGAATTGGTGGTTATGGAGCGAAGGAGAATAAGACGATTTATACAAGGACTAAATTTGGAAATCTAGAAGGCATTAGCGGCGGTTCATGTCAATACTTTTACAGAGGCTCTTGAGAAGATTCAAAGAATTGAGGATGCGAAAGCACAAGTAAAAGCCTTTCAAATGCGGAAAAGAGGTACATCTAGCAGCATACCTGAGGAATCCGGAGAAAAGATAATGCTTTCCAAAGTGCAAAAAGTGAACCATTCACCTCGCCCACCTTGGACATTAGGAGCATTAGATGAAAGGTCTACGAAAGGAAGTCAAGTCGGATCAAAGGAAATTTCTCGAGAAGGTCAAACAGTAGCTCCTCGATTGGCCTGTGGATACTGTGGAAAGGCAAATCACACTGAAAATGATTGCTGGCGAAAAGGGGGAAAGTGTTTGATTTGTGGGAATAGCAATCATCAACTTAGCACTTGCCCGAAGAAACAGCCACGAGAGAGTAGTACTCAACAAGTGGAAGGAACCAAATCAAAACAAACTAATGAAAGAGGGAACCGAATGAAAGTACCAGCACAGGTTTATGCTGTAGACCAGCAACAAGTTCCGGGGTCATTTGAGGTAACGGAAGGTAAAAATTTCGAGGACGAAATTTCTTAAGGGGGAGAGAGTGTGAGAACCCAAAAATTTTCACATTTTCTCAGCATTATTTTATTTCTTTGCCTACATTTTATACTTTCCATGGAAATATTAAAATTGCTATGCATTTTTACAAGCAAGTATAGTTTTAAAATCATTTTTTCCTAGTATGAGTTAGTGTACGTTAATTTGAAGTGCGTTATAGACGTGGGACCCGCTAGTGCGATATAATTTTGGTGACTAAGTGATTTTTGTGCTAAGTGTTATTATTATACAAGGTGCAAGAGGATAATTAGAGGTTTGTATATGATGTAACAATTGGAAGCCAAAGGATTAGAGAAAACACTAGAAGGGCCAAGTGTTGCAAACCTATTGGAGGTTGGACTTTGACCTAATTTTCACCTTTACTAAAAACCAAATTTTGACCAAAAATTTCTTCATTTTTCTTGCTTCTTGGCCGACTTTCTTGAGGGGAGAAACAAGAGAGAGCTCTTCAATTTCTTGCTTCCAAACTTGCTCAAATCTTGAGTTGTAGCCAACCAAAATTGAAACAACACCATACAAGTGCTTATTAAGAAAGGTTGAAGGAGTTGGTGGAGTGATTGTGGGAGGAAAGATACCAAGCTACCATTTTTTTGAGTTTCCCAGGTATTTTACCAAGAACCTCCTCTTTACTTCAATTAATTGCTAATTAGTGGTTTAAATTTGTAGTTTTGGTAGTTTATGAGCATATTTCATAGTTGGAAATAGTATTATGGAAATTTCAGTCTTAGGGTTTTTCACCTCCCCTGTTCTGACCGGTTTTGTTTGACTAGGTTAGAATCCTAATTAGGCTTAGCACAAAACATGAAAGTTATAGAGAATAATATTTTATAGTTGACTATCCAATTTCAACTCAATCGGAGCAACGTAGCATGTGCAACCGAAATACCCTGAATGCCCTAGGTGAATCCAGTGATTAGTTTTGAATATTTCACCAATCTGATCGTGTCTTTTCATCTTGATACGTACTGAACTTGATACGAACCCGATTCTCCAAGGACCACTCGAGAAGAAATTGTCTTGAAGAACCAAGTCGATCAGGCAGCGGAAGGATCTATCTTGATCAGGTTATGGAACAATAACTACCTTGCTAGACCTAAAGAGAACCCGTCTCTCAAAACCTAGTGGATTGGTTATTGGTTAAGGAACAATAACTACCTTGCTAGACCTAAAGAGAACCCGTCTCTAAAAACCTAGTGGATTGGCTATTGGCTTGAAAGAACAAGATGATGTGATCATCTTGCCTTGAACACCACAAGTATCCAAGCTAAATACTTGATACAGTTCAAGAAGAAACTCAAGTTCCATCAAGGAACTCCACAAAAGGAGACAACTCTCTTTTTATTAATTCATCCTCAATATCATCTGTCTCAATAGTTAAATAAAGTTGGCTATTTATAGCCTTACAAGACTCAAAATCCTAATCTAAATTGGAAACAATACAAGCTTCCTAATTTGACTTGACTCAACTTCCTAAATAAATTTGGAAGCAATTAACTACTTTTCTAAAACTCTAATTCAATTAGAATAGGAAACTAACTGACTCAATTGGCTTAACTATGGTCAACATAACCTTAGCCTTTATTTCCCTTAATAACTCAAGACTAACTAACAAGTATTGATGGAAACTTACTTAAATAAATAACAAGAAATAAGCATGACAAATCTTCAATGATTCTTGAACCCGATTGCACCATCAACCATCAATCGAATTTTCTTGAATTTGAAGGGAATCCAAATCTTCATGTTCTCATCATTCCCCTCCTCTTGAAAGACGATTTGTCCTCAAATCGAGTGCTTGCTTACAAAGGAGTAACTCGGAGAATGTCTTGATAAATGCAATCCAAGAAGCATGTCGCCAAGTCAACTTGATTATGAACATGAACCATTGCACATGCTCCATTTGTCAAAGAATATCTTCACCCAATTGTACTTGGCTAGAATTTGGAAGTTCAGTTTGGAACTCAATTTTTGGATTTAGGCAGCTGATAATATGAACCAAGTCTAACAAGAATTAGAAATCAAGAATTTGGAAACAAGATTCCAAATCCTTCTCAATTTACAAATCCAACGCAAGGTTGCCTTTTCTTGTCCGAATTGCACTCCTGAAAAGGGATGACAAGTGACAGACTAACTCCCTAAAATATAGGAAAAGATGGCCGAATGTGAGGATAAGATGAATGGGCTAAGGAAAACCCTAAAAAGTAGGAGAAGTTGTGGCTAAAATGTAGGGATAGGTCTTTGTAACGGGTTAGGAAACTGGGTTGGGAGTGTTTTGGGAATGGTTAGATCGGTAGGTTCTTTGGAAATCAATCAAGATTTTGCAATCAATCAAGATATCAATCAAGATTTGGAAACCAATCAAGACTTGGATATCACTCAAGATTTGGAAACCAATCAAGACACAACTCACTTCGGAAACAAACACAAGGAAAAAAAAAGTTTTTTTTTTCAGATGAACAGTTCTGCTACAGTACTATGAACAGTACTACTACAGTAGCGGCGGATGAACAGTCTGCTACAGCCATGAACAGTACTCCGTGAACAGTGCGATTTTTTTTTTTTTTTTTGGTTTGCCGACTCGACACAAGGTTACGACTTCACTTGGAAGAAATTTAATGGGAGTTAAACCCTTGAAAAACCTGTTTTCAAGAACGTAATCACACCAAAAAATTTCAACCTCGATCAATCACAGGGCAGGTTAGACTCAAGTGATAAAATCAAGAAAACAAGAATAAAAAAAAAAAAAAAATTTTTGTTTCTTTTAAATCTAAAGGCGGCTAGGGTTTTGTTAGAAAAATAAATAGAAAAAAAGGAAAAGAAAAGGATATTAACCTGAATCAAGAGCCGAAGCTCTGATACCAGATGATACGAACCCAATTCTCCAAGGACCACTCGAGAAGAAATTGTCTTGAATTTGAAGTGAATCCAAATCTTCATGTTCTCATCAGAACTAGCATTTAGCCAAAACATGAAAGTTGTAGTGCTATGTCTTAGCTTTCCAACGGCCCTGAAAATGCCTTAATCGAAATTTGGTAGCCTGAGTTATTGTCGGTTACGCATAGTGCGGTTAACTAGCCCGAATGTGAGATTCTGGTTCTGTAAATTGAAATTTTGACTTAGATACACTACAAACTGGACTGAGTCATCTTCATCAAAGTTGTAGGCCTTTGTCTTAGGTTCGAAACGGTATAAATTTCACCCCAATCCGATAAGCGTATCTTTGGCTGTGCCCGTTACGCTAAGCGACGGCAAATCTGTCTTTTGTTTTATAACTTAAACTTCATTTCCGGACATTTTCCTAGTTTGATTTTGTACTTGTATGACTTTGAGCCTATTGAACGGCTATTGAAATGAGATGATTTTGTGTATGACTTTGGGGCTGATTGCGGAAAAGATTGAAGCCATAAATGGTTGGAAAATGGGTAAATACAAAGGGTGTGCTGCCCAAATTTACGCTCAAGAACTAGGTAGATATACTTGCAACTTGACTGAGGCTTGAGAGCGAATACCACGTGAACCATTTAGGGTATTTGCATCTTCTTTTATCGAGGTATATAAGTTAGAATTCGGCCAAAACTGGTAACCTTGGAAAAATGAAATTTTCGACTAATAGAAATACGTTTTCTTTGTCACTTCGACTCAAATGGAGATTTTAAAGTTTTACGAGTAAGTATAAGTTTTACAAATACTTTACTTATGTCCTCTTTTCACTACCAAAATCATATTTATACTTTGTACTAGTACGTATTTGAATTTTCTTTGAATCACTTACATCTTTGATGGTTGAAGCATAATGTGTTCTTTTGATTATATTAGGGTTCCTTGGTGATTGAGGGTGTTATCCGGAAGGATATTTAGGATGTTATTTTGCGTAAATAGGTGAGTGTTTCTTGTTTGTTATATTTTCATTGACTATGTGGCTTGTTCTTGATTATATGACTTGTCATGAACGAATGATAACATGTTAAATGTTTTCAATGATTGCTTAAAATGAGTTTTCTAGACGAGTGTGTACTTTATCGCACTCGACCAAAATGAACGTGAAATTTTCAATGATTAAATAATTAAATGCTAGCTGCGCATGAATGCAAGCCGTTTTGCTGAACTGGGCCTTTGCCCTTCGTTGCCGGTCGACTTGAGCCAGAAGCGGACTCGGTCGGGCAATTTGGTGACCCTGGGTGAACGTTTACTATACTCGAGTATTACCTTGTAGTCTGGTGGAGCCTGGCCAACGTCCGCTTCTGGCTCGAGTCGACTCGAGCCAGAAGCGGACTTGCCTAGACTAGCATTTAATTATCTAATCATTGAAAATGTCACATTCATTTAGGTCGAGTGCGATAAAGTACACACTCCCCTAGAAAATTCATTTTAAGCAATCATTGAAAACATTTAACATGTTGTCATTCGTTCATAACAAGTCATATAATCAAGAACAAGCAACATAGTCAATGAAAATATAACAAACAAGAATCACTCACCTATTTACGCAAAATAACGTCCAAAGTATCCTTCCGGATAACACCCTCAATCACCAAGGAACCCTAATAGAATCAAAAGAACACATGATGCTTCAACCATCAAAGATTTAAGTGATTCAAAGAAAATTGGAATCCGTACTAGTACCAATTACAAATATGGTTTTGGTAGTGAAAAGAAAGTACATTTAAACCCAAGGACATAAGTAAAATATTTGTAAAACTTTAAAATCTCCATTTGAGTCGATGATGAGAACATGAAGATTTGGATTCCCTTCAAATTCAAGAAAATTCGATTGATGGTTGATGGTGCAATCGGGTTCAAGAATCATTGAAGATTTGTCATGCTTATTTCTTGTTATTTATTTAAGTAAGTTTCCAGCAATACTTGTTAGTTAGTCTTGAGTTATTAAGGAAAATAAAGGCTAAGGTCATGTTGACCATAGTTAAGCCAATTGAGTCAGTTAGTTTCCTATTCTAATTGAATTAGAGTTTTAGAAAAGTAGTTAATTGCTTCCAAATTTATTAAGGAAGTTGAGTCAAGTCAAATTAGGAAGCTTGTATTGTTTCCAATTTAGATTAGGATTTTGAGTCTTGTAAGGCTATAAATAGCCAACTTTATTTAACTATTGAGACAGATGATATTGAGGATGAATTAATAAAAAGAGAGTTGTCTCCTTTTGTGGAGTTCCTTGATGGAACTTGAGTTTCTTCTTGAACTGTATCAAGTATTTAGCTTGGATACTTGTGGTGTTCAAGGCAAGATGATCACATCATCTTGTTCTTTCAAGCCAATAGCCAATCCACTAGGTTTTTAGAGACGGGTTCTCTTTAGATCTAGCAAGGTAGTTATTGTTCCTTAACCAATAACCAATCCACTAGTATTGCTGGAAACTTACTTAAATAAATAACAAGAAATAAGCATGACAAATCTTCAATGATTCTTGAACCCGATTGCACCATCAACCATCAATCGAATTTTCTTGAATTTGAAGGGAATCCAAATCTTCATGTTCTCATCAGTCGAAGTGACAAAGAAAACGTATTTCTATTAGTTGAAAATTTCATTTTTCCAAGGGTACAAGTTTCGGCTAAGTTCTAACTTATATACCTCGATAAAAGATGATGGAAATACCCTAGATGGTTCACGTGGTATTCGCTCTCAAGCCTTACTCAAGTCGCAAGTATATCGACCTAGTTCTCAAGCGTAAATTTGGGCAGCACGCCCTTTGTATTTACCTATTTTCCAGCCATTTATGGCTTCATTCTTTTCCTCAATCAATCCCAAAGGCAAACACAAAATGATCTCATTTCAATAGCCGTTCAATAGACTCAAAGTCATACAAGTAAAAAATCAAGTTAGGAGCATGTGCGGAAATGAAGGTTGAGTTAAGAAACAAAAGACAGATTTGATGTTGTTTTGCGTAACGGACACAACCGAGGCTACACTTATCGGATTGCGGTGCAATTTATACCATTTCGAAGCTAAGACAGAGGGCTACAATTTAGATGAGACCACTCAGTCCAGTTTGCAATGTATCCAAGTCAAATTTCCAAATTACAGTACCAGATTCCTACTGACAGGCCAGCTAACTGTACTACGTTTCAATGGCCATAATTCAGGCTACCGAAGTCCAAACGAGGTGATTCCAGGTGTCGCGCCCCACTTTTGATAGGTGTGAAATGTAGTGTGTATGTGAACGTGTGTGAAAATGAAAATAAAAGGCTGTGGGACTTGAAAATGCGACGGTTTGGCCAAACAAAGTTCAAAAAGGGTTTTGAATAGAAAACGGAGTCGCCACTTGGTATAGAGTTAGGGTGTACCAAGTCACCCAACAATGGTTTTAGTATTTTGAACGAAAAAGTAAACAAACCCTTTTAAAGAACTTTTAGGTCTACGTAACCAAAGAAAGGGATCGGGGGTCACATTTGATAAGGGAGAAGGCAAAGGCAAAACCTAAGGCACTCCCTTACCCTAGCAAGAGCTAGTTGCGTGACTTAGCCCCACTTTTCCTAATTCTTCTACCCAAAATATGCGTTGCATGTTGGATGTGACTAATGGATATGAAAAGGAAAGAAAAATGCAATCCTAAATCTAAAATGTCTCTTATGAGGCTTTTTGGTCCCAATCACATGGGTTGCGATGGCCAACAGGGAAAGCCCTCATAGAGGTCATGAATAATGCAAATGAAGACTCAAGTATGAGTGTAAGTGTGCAAATGTAGGAAACGTGCAAGTGTGCAAATGTAAGAAAAAGTGCAAGTGTGCAAATGTGAGAAAAGTGCAAGTGAGAAAATGTGAGAAAAGTGCATGTGTGTCAATTGAGGAAATAAAGGTGTTTGTGTGCTAGTGGATGAAAATATAATAGTAGATACATATAAGTTCAATTAGGTGCAATTTGTGAGGTAGAAAATAAATGATAAAAGAAGAGAATGTGCAAACATGGCATGTGGATAAAAAAGTGAGGAAGTGATATGATAAGAATGAGAGTGCATGAACCTAGAGGAATGCATCAAGTCGGGTACGGGAATGACTCCTAATTTCACGACTTTAATTTTCCTTTTGATTAGAAGGAAGAACTAGCGTGCTAAGGCTATTTTGTAGCCACACTCGCTCGTTTCCCTTATCGAAAAGGGACTCTCAAGCAAATGTACCCTATAACTAGCATGGAGATGCAAAAAGCCTAGAATGAAAGGGAAAGGGTTGGAGGAGCATGCCAAATGCTAGAAAACTAAGAAAAATGCATGAAATGTAGTGAAACATGCAAGTATGAACTAGCGAGGGAAATCCCTAAGGGTCTAGCGTTGGACTAGCCCATATCTATGAATTCCTACTAGCGTTGGACTAGTGGAAAACGGGACAATGAGCCACAACTAGCGTTGGACTAGTGCGGTGACGTGCATTCATCCATTACATTCATCTATGACTATAGCAAGCAAGTAGACATGCCAATCACCTATAAACACGTAGCACATAACACTTAGCATGCTCGACTAAATGCAAGAGCCTAATAAAGCAAATTAACACGTAGCAACGAAAGCAAGCAATCAATCTAATGAACCTATTACATTTGCTAACTAAAACAAAAGGGGAAGGGGAAAAATGGACAAAAATGCTCTCCAAGCCCTATCTATTACAAGCCAAGAGGTGTACACATACCCCATAAAAGAATAACTTAATAAAAGCAAAAGTAAATGAAATAAATGAAAGGAATTAAGAAAAGGCAAGGAAAGCAAAGTAGACATGCAATTCTCATTTAGCACGTTGGATCTGGAATTTACACATGCAAACTTTCTTGCTTGCAATTCTCATTTAGAAATCTGGAATTTTTAGTTTCAATGGTAACTTTCTTCTTTTCTTGCTTCACTTGCTACCAAAACCCCCTATAAAATCTTAGATACAACATATATTAACCATACATCAAGTATAGGCAGCAATCCATCAAACCCTAATTCATGTAACCAAAAAGAAAAACACCCAAAACATGATAACAACCATTATTCACCACAAATTTGAGATGCTAAGCTAATTGAACAAGATCAAGAGTAAGAAATGGGGAAATCATCATCCTTACCTTCCTTAAGTGTCTACCAAGAGCAACCCTAGCTTTCCCTTTCAAAATTTCACCAACACTTCACTAAACAAACACTCAAGGGTGACTTTAATCGGTTTAGTTTCCTTTCTTTCTCACTTGGCAGCTCAAATTCAAGATGAAGGAAGGTGTTTCTTTGCTCTCTCTTTCCCCTCTTGTCTCTTGGCCAACCAGCAGAAATATGGTGAAGAAAGGTGCAAAATGGAGGATAAGAAGGTTGGACAAATAACTTGGTCAAGGCCCTTAGCATGCCGACATGTGTCCTCCACCACCACCACTCATTTTTTGTTTCTTTTCCTTGCTATTTTGGTCCAAAAATTCGGTCAATGCTAGCTGGAATTGAGGGGACATTTTGCTCAAGTATTAATGAGCTCATGTGGTAAGAAAGTGGTGGTCAAGTGGTGCGTTCAATCGGTAACGCGCGGTACCCGTCGGTTCGCGCCGTTTTTCTTTAAAACACACGTACTAGGGTTTTTTACTTACTATTCACTAACCTTATATCATTGCTCCTAATCACATATTATTTCTCACCTAAAAGTCACCAAATTTGATCCTTGCTCCGTACCGGAAAATCATCCTACGAAAAATCGCGAAAACCCTAATTTGCTCCAATCTTGAAACCGAAAAGTGAAACCCTATTTTCTAGGTTCATTTGCACTTATTGTGGAATGACTGGGTGGTAGAGCTTTAATAAATGAATAATTTCCAAATAAAAGGAAATTTTTTAAGAAAAGACGTGAGAGATTTTACAATTCCAGTGATTAAAATTATGGTTTTCAATTAAAATATGAGAGATTTAAGAAAACCGGTTAGTCACAAGTAAACTAGGGTTTTTGATTAAAATATTAGGGTTTCTAATCTTTTAAAACAAAATAAAGTTTTAAATCAAACCCAAAGAAATACACTTTAGTATCTTCTTTACAAACAACTTCCTAATATTCGGGGTGTCACAACACTCACCTATTTAAGCAAAATAACGTCCAAAGTTTCCTTCCGGATACACTCTCAATCACCAACGTATCCTAATATAATCAAACGAACACATTATGCTTCAACCATCAAAGATGTAAGTGAGTTAAAGAAAAGTCGAATACGTACCAGTACAAAGTATAAATATGGTTTTTGTAGTAAAAAGAGTACATTGGAACCAAAGGACATAAGTAAAATATTTGTAAAACTTAGACTCACTTGTAAAACTTTAAAATCGCTGTTTGAGTCGAAGTGGCAAAGAAAACGTAAATACCCTAGATGGTTCATGTGGTATTCACTCTTAAGCTTTACTCAAGTCGCAAGTATATCGACCTAGTTCTCGAGCGTAAATTTGGGCAGCACGCCCTTTGTATTTACCTATTTTTCAGCCATTTATGGCTTCATTCTTTTCCTCAATCAAACCCAAAGTCATATACAAAATCATCTCATTTCAATAACCATTCCATAGGCTCCAAGTCATACAAGTACAAAATCAAGCTAGGAGCATGTGCGGAAATGAAGGTTGAGTCAAGAAACAAAAGACAGATTTGACGTTGTTTTGTGTATGCTACACGGACAAGCTAAGACTACCCAAATAGTCCAAACAGAACCAGAAGGGCTAGTTATATGCCAGGGGTCCAAACGAGGTGATTCCAGGGGTGTTGGAAAGCTAAGACATAGTACTATAACTTTCATGTTTTGGCTAAATGCTAGTTCAGTACGTATCAAGGTGAAAAGATACGATCGGTTTGGTGAAATGTTGCAAATGTCCATTGATCCAAACCTATGGTAGTCAGGGGTATTTCAGTCTTTTC
The DNA here is from genome assembly GCF_003713205.1 of Coffea eugenioides. Lineage (NCBI taxonomy): Eukaryota > Viridiplantae > Streptophyta > Magnoliopsida > Gentianales > Rubiaceae > Coffea > Coffea eugenioides. The sequence goes on from NW_020864863.1 coordinate 24,653, forward strand.
ACAGGATACGTTGCTCCGATTGAGCTGAAATTTTTCATGAAACTATAAAACATCATTCTCTACAACTTTCATGTTTTATGATAAGCCTAATTAGGCCTCTAACATAGGGAACTAGAACCGGGCAGAACTAAAGCTTCGATTTCCAGAAATCTGGAATTTTGCTACATCAAGCTATAATTCACATTTTTACCTTAAAACCACCACTAATTTCTCCTTTACAAGATTATATACCATATATATAAACCATATAACACCTAACCAACAAGAATTATAAGTGAATAAATCGAAACCCTAACTCAAAATTCATCCCTCCAATCATCAAAACCATTTCAAACAAGCATCACAAGCACAATTCTAACATTAATACCCAACTCAATCATGATTAATGGAAAAGAAAGGGTGATCAGCCACTATACCTCAAGACAAGGCCTTGCAAGAGTAATCCTCCACTACTCCTTGAAATTTTTGGTTCCTTAAGCTTCCCAAGCTTTCAATTTGCAAGTTAATCGGTTTAGTTTTCTTGTTTTCTCACTAAATCAAACAAAACCCAAGATGGAATTAGAGCTTTCTTTCTCTTGTTTTCTCTCTCACTCTCACGGCTGGAGGGCTGGAAATGGGGGCTCAATTGAAGCTTCAAGAAGGTTAAAATTATAGGAAGTAAGTTGGGTCAAAGTGGACAAATGTCACCCTTGGATTGGAAGTCAATTTTTTTCTTTTCTCTCTTGTTTTCTTGGTCAAATATTGTGGCTGATGTATGAGATATTTTGAGGGTTAATTAGCTGAAATAAAATGAGAAGATTAAGGTAATAAAGTATGGGTCAAGTGGTGTGTTTACCTGGTAACAAACGGTACCCGTGTCGGTTCGAGCCGATTTTTCTTAAATCGCGTATACTAGGGTTTTTAACTTATAATCACTAACTTATTATTATCACTTCTAATCACATACTTAATATCATCTAAAACTCACTCTTACTCACTAAATTTGATCCACACTCCGTACCGGATAGTCACACCACGGATAGGTGTAAAAACCCTAATTCGCACTAATTTGAAAACGAAAAGGAAAACCCTTAATTCTATATTCATTTGCACTTATTGTGGGGTGATTGGGTAGTAGGGCCATTATAAAGTAATAATTTCCAAATAAAAGGGTATTTTTAAGAAAATATAAGGAATTTTACGGGTCCTCACATCGATAATGCGTTTCAAATTTAACGTACACTAACTCATACTAGGAAAATGAATTTAAAACTGTACTTGCTTGTAAAAATGTATAGAAAGTTTAATATTTCCAAGGAAAGTATAAAATGTAGGCAAAGGAATAAAATAATGCTGAGAAAATGTGAAATTTTTTTTTTTTTTGGGGTCTCACAATTGTATTGAGATTTCTTATGTGTTGAATTGGACTGACTTGAGGAAAAATGATGAAGCCATAAATGGCTGGAAAATAGGTAAATACAGAGGGCATGCTGCCCAAAATTTTAGGGCTACGCGATTCCTTCAAGTTGAGTTGATCTTGGTAATTGAAGGGGTTTTGGGAGTTGTTTGTAACCCTAGGACCAACTGTTAGTGTTTTACTCAAAAGTCATATTTTTATTCTTCTGTACTAGTACTTAACCTGGAAAGGCGTACGACGTGTAGTCGAGCCTCATTTATGCATTTCATTTACTGGGTTTGTGGATGTGCGAACTATAATTGTTTTATCTTGATTATTTTAGGGTTTCGTGGCTAAAAACTTTTGAAGTATCTGAATTGGAATCGGTGAGTGTACCACTCCCCTCATTTGTTGCTTAACTTGATTTCTGCACTTGCAATCTGTGATCTGAATGACTGTACTATTTGTTTATTCTGTTTGAGACGAGGGTGTACTTTATCACACTCGTTCTCTTGTCTGTCTGTATGCCTATTTACTGTGTATAATCTGTTATCTGTATCTGAGTCTGTTCGGACGTCGTTTGGAGGTTGGTATCCAACGACCTTTCTGTGACCTTTGAACTCAACACCTGCGGCTAGTTACTCGAGTCAGGCCGGCAAGGGCCTAGTCGATTAGATAACGAACCACGGTAGTCTGTTCTGGGAATCTTTGGGTATTGAAACTCTTGATTCCGGTATACTCGAGTATTACCATTACTGTTCCTGTTCGGCGTTCGGGCCTGGTAGGGGTATGTTTGGTGGATGGAAAATTGGTGTAAAGTGGGGTCTACAGACATGTTGGCTCTATTTACGTTGACGGAGAGTCAACGGGTTCGGATCAAGTACTGCAAATGGAAATCTGGCTCCTGAGAGCCACTTGTATCCTTTCCCTTTGAATCACTGTGTCTAACTGCTTTCCTTTATATCTGGTATATGTATTTGATTGGTTAGACGTGAAGGGCCATGATTTTACCCCTATATGTTTGGTACCTCATTGAGCGCAAGCTCATCCCTTTCTGTTACCTTTGTTTTCCTTACAGGGGACAAACTTGGAAATCACGGTTTTGGAAGAAAAGGGTCAAGCTAGTATATATGTCATGTTGTTAAGCTCTTTTGAAAACGAAGCCCTAATTGTATTTTGTGTAGTATGAATATCTCGGATTGCACTGTATGTTAATTTGTTCAAGACTCCAATGTAAATTTATGTAGTTTCCGATTGTTCGTTTTCTTTGGATCCTATCGCGCATACTATGTTGGGTTTGTGTGAATCGACTCCGTAGTCCTGGCGAGAGTTGGGCAGGCGGTCCGCCGAACCCTTTGGTTCGCCTTAGGGTGAGGTGGGGCTGTCACAGTTTTTTGGAGTGATTTGTCATATTAATGGTTGGAACTCAAGATTTGGCTTGAATTTGCAAGACAAAATGAAGGTTTTTCCTCTCTATTTCTCTCCTCTAAAGTCGGCCAAGAAGCATGAAGAATGAAGATGATTGTGGTCAATTTTTGGTATTTAGTAAAGGTGATGAATAGTGATCAAAGTCCACCCTCCAATGGTTTCATGACACTTGTCATTTCCTATGCTAAATCTTATCCTTTTGACTCTCCATACATATTAATCTAGCTAACCTCCAATTATCTCCTAGCACCTAGTAATTTAATCCCTTAATGCAAAACTTAACCTAATTGGCCGAATTTATCGCACTTAACGCCACTAGGGGGTCCCACGTCCAATATACATTTCTAATATCTCATAAATTAACTTATACTAGAAAAATAATTTAAAAACTATATTTACTTATAAAAATAACTCTAAAGTTAACATAATAAAAAAAATATAGAAAACGGGTGCAAAGAAATTCAGAAAATTTTCGGGTTCTCATAGTGGGGGCGTCACAACTATAGCCCCTACCGTCTATTCCATGACTGTTTTGAGTTTTACTTGTCAAAAATTCATTCCACACGTCATATACATAAATCTTTGATTTCATAAAAGATTCAACTCGTTTGGTATATAATAACATATCAAAACATTTCAAATAAGTCACATGGTCCATTTTGTATAGTAAAAATACAACCTTCACAAATATCCAAGTAAAGCATTTAATCAAATATATTTCAAGTCAACGCAACAAAACAAGATTGAAAACAAAACTTTCATTTTTGCACCTTTGAAATCTCAGAAGGGTAAGTACCACCTACCTTTGTCTGGCTGCTCGAGTAGGGCTACCTTAGCTCTTTTAAACTTGTGTCGTACCTATTAAACAGGTTTCTTAATTAGTTGATATTTCCTATAGATGCATAAATATATAAACTCTAAGCGAGTCGAAGATTCGTGTTCAGACCATTATATGCCCCCTGGCAGAGTTTTCCTAAATTGAAAATTTTCCATTTTTGGAAAATTTCTATTTTTAGAAAGTTTCAATTTTTGGAAAGTTTCTTAATTTGGAAAGTTTCCTTTTTGTAACGTTTCTTAATTTAAACGAAAATAATTATTCATAAGCATGTTTATTATTTTGACTATTATCTTACTATACATATTTATAATTTATAATTATTCATTATTATTATTATCGTCCTTGTCGTCGCTACTTTATTTTATTACCACTTATATATATTTATTAATTAGTTATTATTACCTTTCACTTTATTTCTACTTTTGTGCGTGTGTAGGTGTTACTATTATTTATGTATACATGTACATACATATATATATTGACTTATTATAGTTATTGTTTTAGTTTGTTCCACTCATATTTATATTCATATTTTTGTTTATATCCTTAATTTATTTCATCTATATCCTTATTATTATTATCATTGTTATTGTTTGGAGCATTTAAATGAAATCTAAAACCTCTCTTATATTGTATAATTCAATCTAATGGTAATAGATTAAAATGTTTTAGCTTTCTTCTTAAATATCTTAGTCTTAATTAAATAAATTTGACTAACGAAATCTTTTAAAATATTCCCTTATTTTAGGTTGAGTTTTGAAATTTAGTTCCTATGTTAGTCCATGAAAAGTGGACTGTTTATACCTAAAATTTAATTATTAGACGTTCACTAAACCCATACTATATTTTGGCCCAAATATAGTTGCCATTTTTTTCAAATTCTATTATTACTATTATTATTATCATTCATAATCCTCCCCCTTTTTTTTTACTTCTTCTTCTTCTTTTGTTGGCCGACCTTTTTGGCCACTGAAAAATGAGGGTCTGATGACCCTTCTTTGCTTTGTTTTTTTTTTTTCACTTTCCTTTGGTTGGCTTTTCGGCCAACCTTTCTTATTAGGACCATGTCGCCAGCAAATTGCTGGTGACTCCATGTTTTCTTTGGTTGGCCTTTCGGTCAATCTTTTTCCTTGGCCAAGGTCGCCAACTGGCGACCTTTGCCTCTTTCTTTCTTTTTTTTTTGTTGTATAGCTGAAGTCAAAGCTTCAGCAACAAACCACAATAGCAGAGGCCGCCGCCGCCGCTTCGTTTTTTTTTTTTTTTTTTTTACTTTCAACAGAAAGAAGATTAAACTTTATTCTACCCCATAATTAAGATTTGACACCCTATTCCTATCAATCCAAATACAAATTTTTCTAAATTTCTCATACAAGCATATATCTATCTATATATATATATATAACATAATACATATATGTAAAATCTTTAAACGAGGAGTTTTCACATGAATCTGGGACTTACAGGTTTTGGTGCCTAGTTGCCTGACTGATTGACAGCGACACCTTCTTCTCTTTCTCTACTCTCTGACGGCTCTCGCTCTAAGGGGAGGCAGACAATGAAAGGGAGGAATGATATTATTTTTTTTTATAAGTGTGCCAAGCCCTAATAACCACCCACTAGTAGATGGGTTAGATAAGAGTTTTAACTGCTATGAACTTTTATCCTATCATATCTTATTTCTATACCTCAATTAATCCTTTCACCTATCCTACAGTTATTTTTTTTTACTTTTACTTATGGTAAATATCCATTTAGTTAATTGGCAGAAATAAAATTGAGCCAAAAATCGTGGGTTTTACATTCTATCCCCCGTACAAAAAGTTTCGTCCTCAAAACTTACGTACCTTGATAAAAAAAGATAGGGATATCTATTCCGTATGTCTTCTTCTAACTCCCGCGTTGCTTCTCACGGTGTATGGTTCATCCATTGCACCTTCATGTAAGGTATGATCCTTCTCCTTAGAACTTGATCTTTTCGATCCACGACTCTCAAAGGAATCTCCTCTACCGACACCTCATCTCGATGGGTTGATCTTCCAAAATACGGTTTAGGTTAGATACGTACTTCCTTAGTTGGGAGACATGAGAAAAACATTATGTATCCTTGTCAAAGCAAGCGGGAGAGCCAATCGATACGCTAGAGGGCTAACTCTATCTAGTATTTCGTAAGGCCCTACATACCTCGGACTTAACTTGCGACTTCTTCCAAATCTCATCACTCTCTTGGTAGGGGATACCATCAAATATACCTTTTCTCCCGATTGAAACTCTAAAGATCTCCTTTTTTTTTTGAATCTGCCCAACTCTTGATTCAGTCCTGAGCTACTTTTAATCTTTCCCGAATAATCTTAATTTTCTCTAAAGTTCTTTCCACCAAATCGGGGTCAGTGATCAATTTCTCACCTACTTCATCCCAATATAAGAGTGATCTACACTTTCGCCCGTATAACGCTTCAAATGGTGCCATACCTATCCCGCTATGATAGCTGTTATTGTACAAAAACTCCATTAGTTTCACCAACCTATCCCAACTATCTGAGAAGTCTAGAATACAAGCTCTTAGCATATCTTCCAATGTCTATACGATCCTTTCTGACTGTCCATTCATTTGGAGGTGGAAGGTGGTATTTAGTCTTAGGTATCAATTCCTATAATCTTGGTAGCTCGATCAAAATCTATACGTGAATTTAGGGTCCTAATCCGACACTACTTCCATGATTCATTTTTAGACTAGATATCACATTCTCTCCCCCCTTTTAAAAGTTTCGCCCTTGAAACCTAAAAGACATAAACATCAAGAGAAGTTAACAAAATTTCCCAATGTTCTTGTAAAACATCTTGGGAATTATTCCTACAATGTCTAAATTAGATTCCCTTATTTAATCCCATCAAGCTTCTGCTGCGCACTCTTATTTTTCTCAATATCTTCTATCTTCATATTTATATAGCTCAAGTGAACATAATATCTCTCACAAATCCGGTGTTCTAAATATCGGCTTACAACGCTCTATAGATATCAACCTATAGAAAGGATACCAGAGACACTAACAGTACCATTTCTTCTTTTGTCACACATTTTATCACAACTTACTTATCCACTATCACAAAATAATCCTTATCTCGATATACGGGTTCCTGCCCACTGTATTTGTAATTGGTGATGGAAATCCCTTATTTCTCTCAAATTTCAAATCTATCCCATTTCAAATTCTAAAGAGATCAATAATACCTCAAATAGCATCACTCCTATTTTCAGATCCTATAACCTGAGTTATTATACCACTAAATGCCATGGGAATCTTATTTCCTTTGGTCATTTTTTTTTCCTAGCTCAATTCAATTTTCAAAAATATTAATATCTCAAATATCATTTCACAAACTTCTTGATCATACAAAAATATAGAAATTTTTATACAAAAAATTATTATCACCAAATTCTCATATAGGAAATTAATAACTGTATCATACCCTTGGTAAAGTATTATCTATGTATAGAATTTCAAACTCACACAAGTTTAGAAAACTAAAAGTGTTTTGAAATACATAAGTCAACTAACTATACTTCTTTCAGCATTAGAATTTAGAGTACAAAGAAAATTTATCAAGAATTATTATTAAATTTTTCTATATGATAAGATTTTTTTTTAGAGTACATTTATCTAAAGCTCTTTTTGAGATTGGATGAGTATATAAAAAAAACATTTTGCATAGGATTATAGGATATAATCATTTAGTGTATTTATTCTTTTTTTTATATAAATATATACATATATATTTAGAAACTATACTTACCAAGCAACTGTAAGGTAAAGGTACATATTTAAAAATTCTAATTAAAAACTATTTGTGCAAATAAAATTTTGGTTTCACCATTTATTCATTTTTAGGTAAAAAGTATGTAAAATTATATATTGTAAGGAATTTATAAAATATGTTTGCCTGATCATTATGTAATAATACCTGAACTAATAATATCAGCTAGTTTAATAAATGTCTTGAGCATTAGATCTAATTATCGTAAACCTCAAAATAAGTCAACAAAATTCCAAGATCCAACATGTATTGCATACATACTTTAATCCCTTGATACTTTCAATTTCCTGCAGACAATACTTCAGATGTACATAATATTTCCTACATGTCCGACATCTTAAATTCAGAATGTACCACCAAAATCATATCCAATAAAAAGGACATCATGAACACCTATAGTACCATTTCCAACTTAAATCACACATGCAACTTTTTCAAGCCTATTTATTCAATCACAATTGATCATTTCCTAGTGTGTATTTCCTCTAAAGAGTAAATCATATCCCAGGCTTTGTTATCACTAAATATTACGAAAATCTCTTATTTCGCAGCCTTGTATCCAACTTCATTCCAATTCCTAAAAACACTAATATTACAAACATTATTTAACATACTTCTAGATCACATAACCCAAAACTTGATAACATTAAAAATCACGAGAATTTCTTATTTCCTTAAATCCTTTTTCTTTCATCTCATTTCAATTCCCAAAATCCCTAATATCTCAAACACTATTTCACATACTTTCAGATCATATAATCTGAGCTCTGGTACTACTAAATGGTCATAGCAATCTCATATTTCTTTTGATCGTTTTTTTCCATCTCCTTTCAATTTCCAAAATCATTAATATCCAAATAATTTCTCACACTCCCAAACCATGTAACCTAAGCTCTGATACCACTAAAAATGTCACGCCCCGAGCCCGCACGTGCCCGTCACGTGGCATTCACCGTATTCTCAAATCCCACTCAAGAATACAAGGCATCATTTAACTAATCTAAACTTCAAAAGTATGAAATAATATAACTAAAGTAAAGTGCGGTACAAATCTCATATACCAGGTAGTCTACGAGTATCCAATACGTTCGTACATTTATTTTCTAATGGAAACAGCGGAATCGAAAATAAGACTAACAACTAGAAGTAGCTAGCCTGCCAACTTCTATTCATTTAAAGATAATAAAAGTCATCTTCAGGGTCTTCTACGTAAACCAACTCATACTCCTCAGAATCTGCAAAGATGGTAAAGAGTGGGTTGAGCGACAAATCGCCCAGTAGGTAATATCTACTCCTCTGTTGGACCATGTACTCGTAATTTTTACAAATACATATATATAGATAGAACTCAAATCCTTGCGTGCCGATCACATCCATAATTTTGAAAGTAACATCGTTTATAAAATGATCAGTAGTAACAAGTGGCAATGTGACAGCCGCACCTCCCCCTAAGGCGAACCAAAGGGTTCGGCGGACCGTCTGCCCAACTCTTGCCGGGACTCAGTCGTTCACTCAAGCAAATCAGAAATAAAACCACAAGAAAGAGCAAAACAAGGATCCAAAACTTAAAACAAAATTATATACAGTGTTATCTCAGAAGGAAGTACAACCGTCGAATATACAAAGGTTCTCAATTCACCATACAACCAGCCCGTGCCAAGCACTAGGGCGAGAACCATTACAAAACCAAAGAACTAGACCAAGCTAGTCTATACAGAGCTCTCGTCCTTGCTCGCCTTCCCCTGTTAAGGAAAACAAAACTAAAGGGATGAGCTAAAAGCTCAGTGAGGTTCCGAACACATAATCAAATAATCAATCCAATACATTAAATATAGAATTTCAATAATTCAAGTAACATTTACAATGGAAAATGATAATAACACATACATTAAAAGGATACAGGCTCACAAGGAGCCATTTGTTCGTTCGTTCGTTCTCCTGACATTCCCCTTATTCCTCCATTCACTTGAAAATGTATTTTTGTAAGTAAAACCCCCGTTCGTTCGTTCATTTCATTCACCCCCTTCCCAGACATTGGCCGGGCTCCACCAGACTTCAAGGTAATACTCGAGTATACCAAACGTTCACACCCAGGGTCACCATATCGCCCGACCGAGTCCGCTTTTGGCTCGAGTCGATCGGTAACGAAGGGTAGGGCCCAGTTCAGCCAAACGGCTTACATTCATGCGCAACTAGCATTTAATCATTAATCATTGAAAATTTCACATTTATTTAGGTCGAGTGCGATAAAGTACACACTCGCCTCGAAAACTCGTTTTAACAATCATTGAAAGCACTTAACACATTATCAATCAATAATAACAAGCCAATAAGTCAAGGAAATATAACAAACAAGGAACACTCACCTATTTACGTAAAACAACGTGCAACTATCCTTCCGGATATTACCTCAGTCACCGAGAAAACCTAAGAGTAAATGAGAAAGAATATTACAGTCTATCTAGCACAAACAAGTAAGTGAAATCAAAGAAAAACCGGCAAATGATAAGTAAAACGTATAAAGACGCCTTTATAGTGAAAAGGGGATATTTGGATCGGAGGACGAAAATAACTAGGGTTTCATAAACCAAACACAAAACTAACTCAAGCGGGTTATAAAATGTCCGGCGGAAAACACTTGGACCAAAGACAACTCGGACTCCAACGAGATAGGCTAAAAAATATTGTTTTCGGAATCGTTTAGATAGTTCAAAATCAACTCATACCCAAGCAGCTAGTATAGACTAAACGTCATGATAAAATCATGTGAAAAGGAGGACAATACTACCTTACGTTCACACTTAAAACCTCACTTAAAAGTGGTTCACTTGTGGCCGAGAAAACCCTAAATCATACCTCTATATTTTGGGAAGGAGTAAGTAGCATTTGAAGTTTTAAACTAAAGAGGTATCATGTTTTAAAATGGAAAGCCGGTCATGGTATTGGCCAAACAAAAGTATACAAGTTCAAATAGAAACTTAGCCCTCGAGCGAAAATTTGGGCAGCACGCCCTTTGTATTTACCTATTTTTCCAGCCATTTATGGCTTCATTGTTTTCCTCAATCAATCCCAAAGTCACACACAATATCATCTCATTTCAATAGCCATTCCATAGGCTCAAAGTCATATAAGTACAAAAATTCAAGTGGACAATAAGTGCGGAAATGAGCTTTAGTAAAAGACAGATTTGATAGGGTTTTACGGAAAGGACACATCCAAGGCTACGCTTATCGGATTGGTGTGAAACTTATACCATTTCGAAGCTAAGATGAAGTCCTACAACTTTCATGAAGATCACTTGGTCTAATTTCCAGTGTAACCTAATCAAATTCCCGGTTCACAGAACCAGGTTCCAACTAATCGGCTAAGTAACCGTACTACATTTAAATGGTCATATCTCAGGTTACCAAAGTCCGTTTAAGGTAATCTTGTAGGCGTTGGAAATATAAGACAGAGTACTAAAACTTTCATGTTTTGGAAAATGGCTAAATCAGCACGGATCATAGTGAATTGACACGGTCAACTAGATGAACTGTCTAAAACGGATCACTGGAAACAGCCTAGGGCAGTGAGGGTATTTTGGTCTTTTCACAGGATACGTTGCTCCGATCAGGCTGAAATTTTGTAGGAACCTATAACATATCATTCTGTACAACTTTCATGTTTTAGGATAAGCCTAATTCGGCTTCTAACATGATGAAATAAAACCGGACAGAATAGGGCTATAAATTTCCAGAAATCTGGAATTTTGGGATTCAATGGAAACTTTCTTCATTTCTTGCCTCAATCCACCACCACAACCTCCTATATAAGCTTAGATACAACATATATCATCCATATAGCAAGTATAGGCAGAAATCATCAAACCCTAACTTACATATATCACCTTTAAAATCATCACAACAACTTGTATCACTACTAATCTAACCAAAACATGAATTATATTACAACTTAAACCAAAATAAAAGAACCAAAGCCATGGGTAGACCTTATACCTCAACAAATGAAGCTTGCAAGAATAATACTTCACCTCCTCTTGGAATTTTTGTTTCCCCTAGCTTCCCAAGTTCACAACTCACACTTTAATCGGTTTAGAATTTTGTTCCTCACTTGGATGGCTCAACTCAAGATGAAGGAAGTTTGTTTCTTGCTCTCTCTTTCTCCTCTCTTTGTCTCAGCCAAGCAGCAGAAAAATGAAGGGAAATTGAAGCCAACAACAAGATGATAAGAAGGTTGGACTTTGCTTGGTCAAGGAGCCATAGGGGTGTGACACTTGTCACCACCAAAGCCAACAAAAATTTCTTTTTCTTTCCTTGCATTTTTAGCCCTAAATTTCGGTCAAAGCCAGCTGGAAATAAGGAGATATTTTGCTCAAATATTAATGAGCTTGTATGGTAAGAAAGTGGTGGTCAAGCAGTGTGTTCAATCGGTAGTGCACGGTTCACGTCGGTTCGCACCGGTTTTCCTTAAATCACACGTACTAGGGTTTTTACTTCCTATTCACTAACTTTTTATCATTTCTTCTAATCACATATTATTTCTCACCCAAAAGTCACTCTTAAGCACCAAATTTGATCCTCGCTCCGTACCGGATAATTACACGACGGATACACGAAAAACCCTATTTCACTTCGAATTGAAATCGGAAAGGAAAACCCTAATTTCCTATGATCATTGGCACTTTTTCGAGGGTGATTAAGTAGCAATATGGTATAGAATAATAATTTTGAAATAAAAGGAAATTTTCAAGAAATATGTAAGGAATTTGCAAGTCCTCACAGGCAAGCAATTTAAAAACATCTTATTGATAAATGAACGCGAAAAATCATAAAGTCATAAATCGTTTCGTTTCAATTCACAAGTCTCTTCATATCCATTCATAAGTCATTCCATATCGGTTCATAAATCAGTTCATAAGTCTCATTTCACATCAATTCGCAAACCATTCCATATCAACTCCTAAATCATTTCATATTAGCTCATAACAAGTACAAGTGATGACCGGCTACTGAGTACTCAGCCTAGAGATTAAACCCCTTCTAGGTGGGCGACCAATAGGTTTCATGACTACCGATTGGTCTCATTTCATACATGGGTCAATCGGCCGGACTTTATACCAGGCTACCATGACCTTGCCAATCGGCCGGACTTTATACTAGGCTACCATGGCTTTGTCAATCGGCCGGACTCTATACCAGGCTACCATGACCTTGTCAATCAGCCGGACTTTATACCAGGCTACCATGACGATTAGACAAGACTATAGCCCCTACCGTCTATTCCATGGCTGTTTTGAGCTTTACTTGTCAAAAATTCATTCCACACATCATATACATAAATCTTTGATTTCATAAAAGATTCAACTCATTTTGTGACGCCCCGAAAAAAATGAGTATGAGAACCCGAAAATTTTCTAATTTTCTAGGGTTTATTTTTTTAACGCCCGCCTTTTCTACATTTTCTTGATTAGAAAAATTCCCCAGATAAAGTTATGAGCAAAAATCATTTTCAAATGATTTTTCTAGTATCGGTTAGTTTTTGAGAAATTAAGAGCGTATTTTGAACGTGGGACCCGCAAGTGCGGTAAACGCAATATATTTTTGACAACTTGTTGGAATTTTGTATTAAGTGATATTATTTTACAAAGTGTTAAGATATTTGTATTGGAGAGACAAAAAGATAAGTTTTGAACCAAAAGGGTGACAAGTGTCATCTTCCTATTCAACCTTGACTTTGACCATTATTTCTTACCTTTACTAATACTCAATTTTGAACCAAAAATCACCTAAATTTCTGCAAGCTTGGCCGAACCTCTTGGAGCAAAAATACAAGAAGAAACCCTTCAACTCCAACTCCATTTCTTGCTCAATCTTGTGAATCAACCGTTAAACTTTCGAATTCCTCCACAAAAGTCACTTGTTTAGGAAGATTGAAGGTAGTGGTGGAGTGATTGGAGAAGGCAAAGGACTAAGCCATCAACTTTCTTGATATTTCAAGGTTCATGTCTAGCAATCCTTTCTTTGTTCTTGATTATGCTAAATTAGAGACTTGTGATGGCTAAAGAGATGGTTTTATGGATTATATCTTGATTTTGGTTGAATTGGTGAAGTTTTATAATTATTGGGGATTTTTCTGTTTTCATATGGATATGATTATGGGGTCTTGTATGATGATTGGAAATGATGTTTAAGGACTCTATGAGGTGGAAAAAGTGGAAGATTGCAAGTAAATTCTGTTTTGGAAGAAATCTGGAAAATTAGGGTTCTTGGTTCTTCATTCTGTCCGAAATTTTTGGTCCTAGATAGAGGCCGAATTGGCCTTTTCTTAAAACATTAAAGTTGTAGGGAATAAAATTTTAGAGGTGCCTAAAAAATTTCAGGTCAATCGGAGTTGTGTAGAGTGACAAAAGTGGAAATTATTATTGCTGTTCTGGTTTTACCCGAATGTAAGAATTGCGCCTGTAATTGGTTGTTTCGGCTGGAATTGATTCTGAATTGGTTGTTGAGGTCTTCTGATGAAATTTAACCCTTTTTCTTATATTTCAGCTGGTTTTGGAATTTCTGGATTTGGACTTGGAGAGCCTGAGTTATGATGTTTCCGCTAGAATGCGTTCTGTGAATCTGTTTTTGTGATTCTGGTGTAGTATCTTGCATTTTTGACCTGGTTACACTCGAAAATGGGTTGAGTGACCTTTTGCAATATTGTATCCCTATCTCTTAGCTTCGAAACGGTGGGTGTTGCACCTTCATCCGACAATCGTAGCGCCTTTGGTACCATTACCGCAAAATGACGTCAAAACTGTTTTTCTGGTTTTGAGCTTAACTTTCATTTCCGGACTTTTCCCTAGCTTGACTTGTACTAGTACTACTTGGAGCTTGCTGAATGGCTATTGGATAAATTTGTTGTTGTGTGTGTACCTTTGGGACTGGCTGAGGAAATAATGAAGCCATGATGGCTGGAAAAGTTAGCAAATTTAGGGGAAGTGCTGTCCGAACTTTTAAAGGACTTGATTGCATTGAGTTTACGATCTAAGGCTTGGGTTTGAGCAAGACAATGATATATGATGGATGGTTTCTGAGCCGTGGAGGTGAGTGACCCCAAACTATTTCCAAAGCTATTTATGAACCGTTTTCTTGCATTATTTACTCGATTGCATATCATGCGTGCTTGCATGTGAATTCATGATATGATTTTGGCTTCAATGAGTTCTTGGGGAATCTGGTACTGAACACCAACATCTCCACCTCTGTTCACTTGGAGCAAATGGCTCCGGAGCTCAAAAAGGGGCTCCCTCTTACTGTTATGTTAAATGATCTATTTGAGCGTTGGGTGTTCAAGTGCAATGATTTCACTGGCTCATGAGAGCAATAAACGTACATTTGATCTTGGAATCATGACATCATTGAAATGCATTATTGTGAAATATATTTGATGACTGCTTTTACTGGTTACTCGCTGAGCTTCTAGCTCACCCCAAAAATATTTTATTCCCCTCCACAGGGCTCAAGGCGAAGGAAGGACTTGTAGTACTTGTGCACGTGACTGGATGGCCTATATTTTGTGCAATTTGGATGTTGGAATCATTTTATGTATAGTTGGGAATTGTTTCCGCTTCGCTTATGATATGTAATTATTGGAGAATATATTGTAATATTTGAGGTTTATCTCATAATTTATTTGAGGACTGTAGTGAACGACTGAGTCCCGGCGAGAGCTGGGCAGGCGGTCCGCCGAACCCTCTGGTTCGCCTTAGGGGGAGGTGGGGTCATCACACATTTGGTATATAATAACATATCGAAACATTTCAAATAAGTCACATGGTCCATTTTGTATAGTAAAAATATAACCTTCACAAATATCCAAGTAAAGCATTTAATCAAATATATTTCGAGTCAACACAACAAAACAAGATTGAAAACAAAACTTTCATTTTTGCACCTTTGAAATCTCAGAAAGGTAAGTACCACCTACCTTTGTCTGGCTGCTCGAGTAGGGCTACCTTAGCTCTTTTAAACTTGTGTCGTACCTATCAAACGTACATGTTTCTTAATTAGTTGATATTTCCTATAGATGCATAAATATACAAACTCTAAGCGAGTCGAAGATTCGTGTTCAGACCATTATATGCCCCCTGGCAGAGTTTTCCTAAATTGAAAATTTTCTATTTTTGGAAATTTTCTATTTTTAGAAAGTTTCAATTTTTTGAAAGTTTCTTAATTTGGAAAGTTCCTTTTTGGTAACGTTTCTTAATTTAAACGAAAATAATTATTCATAAGCATGTTTATTATTTTGACAATTATCTTACTATACATATTTATAATTTATAATTATTCATTATTATTATTATCATCCTTGTCGTCGCTACTTTATTTTATTACCACTTACATATATTTATTAATTAGTTATTATTACCTTTCACTTTATTTCTACTTTTGTGCCTGTGTAGGTGTTATTATTATTTATGTATACATGTACATACATATATATATTGACTTATTATAGTTATTGTTTTAGTTTGTTCCACTCATATTTATATTCATATTTTTGTTTATATCCTTAATTTATTTCATCTATATCCGTATTATTATTATCATTGTTATTGTCTAGAGCATTTAAAAGAAATCTAAAACCTATCTTATATTGTATAATTCAATCTAATGGTAATAGATTAAAATGTTTTAGCTTTCTTCTTCAATATCTTAGTCTTAATTAAATAAATTTGACTAACGAAATCTTTTAAAATATTCCCTTATTTTAGGTTGAGTTTTGAAATTTAGTTCCTATGTTAGTCCATGAAAAGTGCACTGTTTATACCTAAAATTTAATTATTGGACGTTCACTAAACCTATACTATGTTTTGGCCCAAATATACTTGCCCTTTTTTTTTCAAATTCTATTATTCTTATTATTACTATTATTATTGTCATTCATAATCCCCCCCCTTTTTTTTTACTTCTTCTTCTTTTGTTGGCCGACTTTTTTGGCCAGTGAAAGATGAGGGTCTGATGACCCTCCTTTGCTTTGTTTTTTTTTTTCACTTTCTTATTAGGACCATGTCATGTCGCCAGCAAATTGCTGGTGACTCCATGTTTTCTTCGGTTGGCCTTTCGGCCAATCTTTTTCCTTGGCCAAGGTTGCCGCCTCTTTCTTTTTTTCTTTTTTTTTTTGTTGTATAGCTGAAGTCAAAGCTTCAGCAACAAACCACAATAGCAGCGGCCGCCGTTGCCGCTGCCCCTTCGTCTTTTTTAAAAAAAAAAAAAAATTTCAACAGAAAGAAGATTAAACTTTATTCTACCCCATAATTAAGATTTCACACCCTATTCCTATCAATCCAAATACAAATTTTTCTAAATTTCTCATACAAGCATATATCTATCTATATATATATATAACATAATACATATGTGTAAAATCTTTAGAATAATTAATGCGATTAATAGAATTTAAACGAGGAGTTTTCACGTGAATCTGGAACTTGCAGGTTTAGGTGCCTAGTTGCCTGACTGATTGACAGCGACGCCTTCTTCTCTTTCTCTACTCTCTGATGGCTCTCGCTCTAAGGGGAGGCAGCCAATGAAAGGGAGGAATGATATTATTTTTTTTTATAAGTGTACCAAGCCCTAATAACCACCCACTAGTAGATGGGTTAGATAAGAGTTTTAACTGCTATGAACTTTTACCCTATCCTATCTTATTTCTATCCCTCAATTAATCCTTTCACCTATCCTACAATTATTTTTTTTTTACTTTTACTTATGGTAAATATCCATTTAGTTAATTGGCTAGAAAGAATGACCAACATTTTCGTTGCCCTAGATTATGCGGAGGAGAGGCGAGTGACTTTTGCTGTCTTTCAGTTTGAGGGTGCAACACGCGCTTGGTGGGATGTGATAAGGGAAAAATAGGAAAGAGCACAAACCCCTTGGACCTGGGAAAACCTTTTAAGAGAGTTTAATGAGAATTTTCTCCCACCCCTGGTTCAAGAGAAACGGGAGGACGAATTCATAAAAGTGAAGCAGGGGGCGTCTAGCGTGGTTGAGTATGAGGGGAAATTCACTAAACTTTCTAGGTACGTGTAACGACCCCACCTCCCCCCTAAGGCGTACCAGAGGGTTCGGCGGGCCGCCTGCCCAGCTCTCGCCGGGACTCACTCACTTACTACATTCCTCAAGTAAATTACAAGGTACAACTCAAATAATACATCCAATTCTCCAAAAGATATGTAAAGCGAAGCGAAAACCAATTCTAAGCGTAAAATGTAGATTTACATCCGATTCAAATCCAAATATTTATACAAGCCCAAAAGTACATAAGCCAAAACCAAAACTAAACTATACAAGATGTACGCCATCCAGCCACACAAAGATCCAAAAACAAGTTCTTCCTTTACTTCGATCCCTGTGGGGAGAAAAAGATAATAGGGGGTGAGCTAGAAGCTCAGCGAGTGACCAGTAAAATCAACAGCCAAGTATATTTCACAATAAAGCATTGATATGATGTCATGATGCAGTAATCAAATGTTCATTTATTGCTCATGTAAGCCAGTGAAGTTCTTGTACTTAAATACCCAATGCTCGTTTAGATCAAGTAGCCATGAAACAGAAGTAAGGAGCCATCGTGCTCCAAAGGATGTGTAAACAATAGTGGAGACATTGCTTCTAAGCACAAGACTTTCCAGGAACTCATTGGAGCCAAATTATGTCATGGCACACACACAAACACAATGATATGCAATTGTGCAATCAATGCAAGAATCATTTCAAAAGTAATCTTTGAGAAGTAGTGGAGGGATCACTCACACAAACTATAGTGCTTCAAGTAGTCACGTTCAATTATACTCCAGGTTTGGAGTCCAGATCTGCGATAGAAATCCAATTTGAGAACTTTGAAACACGAGTAAGATTTGAAACTTAAACGTTCCGTTCATAAGAATCAACCAATTGAAATTCATTTGAAAGGCATTCGTGAAACACTTGCTCGCTTTTCAAATCGTAAGGTTTTTGTAGCATATATACTTGGAAACAATACTTGAGTTGAAAGTACAAGGAAATACAAGTTTACATTGGCCATTATAGCTTTTCCTCAAGAGTACAAGTTCGTTTAGGTTTTTAATGTATACCATCGATAACAAAGTAGCAAAAGTTCTCGCTAGTTCAAGTGGTAATCACTTAACCTTCACTCAAGTTGCAAATATAGTTTTCTAGTTCTCGAGTAAAAATTCGGGCAGCATGCCCTTTGTGTTTACCTAATTTTTCAGCCATTTAGGCTTCATTATTTTTCTCAACTACAACCCAACATCGCATATATAAGCAATTCATGACAAGAGCCGTTCCATAGGCTCACAATATCATAATAGTAAGATTCACAACAATCACAAGTGCAGAAATGCAATCTAGCACAAAACAGATTTAACGTATGAATGCGGAAATAACATATCCGAGGCTACGCTTATCGGATTGAGGCGCAACCTATGCCGTTTCGAAGCTAAGACTCAGGGCTACAATGTTCATGAAGGTCGCTTAGTCCAGTTTCTAATGTAACTTGGTCAAATTCTCAAATTACTAAACCAGAAACCAATTCATCGGCTGTTTAAACGCAGAACACTGTAATGGTCATAACTCAGAGTACACAAGTCCGAATCAGGTGTTCTTAGAGGCATTTTAAAGCTACTTCAGAACACTACAACTTTCATGTTTTGGCCCAGAACTAAATCAGAATGGATCCTGGTCAAAAAACGTGATAAACTGGACTTAACTGGTGAAACGGACTGCTGGGAAATACTTAGAACAGTAAGGGTATTTTGGACTTTTCACGTCCTACGTTGCTCCGATTGAGCTGAAATTTTGTAGGCACCTATAAAATGCCATTCTATACAACTTTTCTTCTTTGAGCTAAGGCCAATTCGGCCTCTAACACACAGATACAAATTCGGACAGAATGTTGAGCAAATTTTCCAGATTTTGGAATTTTGAGTTTCTAGTGCAACTTTCCTTAATTTCTTGGTCTAATCACTACCACAACACCTTATAACACCTCAATTGCAACATATAAGCATCATACAACAATTTGGGCAGAATTTCCACAAGCCCTAGTTCATCAAATAAATTGGGGAAAACTACTAAAACATGATAATCATCCATAATCTCACCACAAGATCAAGTTGCCAAGCTTAATTGAACAAAATTGAAAGCAAAACTTGGAGAGATAAGCTCTCTTACCTTGACTAGAGGTTACTACAAGTAGCCCAAGCTTTCTCCTCAAAAAAATCACACCACAAGCCACTAGCTAATCACTCAAGAACAAGTTTAATCGGTTTACTTTGTTTGTTTTCTCACTAAGTTGTTGGATTTGAAGATGAAATGGAATGTTCTCCTTTGGGTTTTTCTTCTTGCTTCTCACGGCTAGCAACAGCAGAAAATTGGGGAAGAATGAAGCTTAATTGGTCTTATAAGAAGACAAGAAGATTAGAACAAATTGTGTCCACAAGTTTAGCCAACACTTGGCTTGATTTCCACCACAAAATTTTTCTCTTTCCTTCCTTGCATTTTAGCCCTTTAATTTCGGCCAAGATGTCATCATGAGAGAGGAGATATTTTGCTCCATTAGTAATAAACCTGTATGGCAAGAAAGTGGTGGTCAAGAGGTGCGTTCAATCGGTAGTACGCGGGACCCGCCGATTCGCGCCGTTTTTCTTAAAAACTCACGTACTAGTGTTTTTACTTCCCATTCACTAACCTTATATCATTGCCACTAGTCACATATTATTTCGCACTTAAAAGTCACTTTTAATCCCCAAATTTAATCCTTACTCTGTACCGAAAATTCATCCGACGAAAAATCGCGAAAACCCTAACTTTGCTCCAAACTTGAAACCGAAGTGTAAAACCCTATTTTCTAGGTTTATTTACACTTATGTGAAATAATTGGGTAGTGGGCTTTGATAAATAATAATTTTCAAATAAAAGGGTATTTTAGTCCTTATCGGAAAGCCTTAAAGAGCTGGCTCTTTAAGCTGTTTATGCGGACCGAATTTCTTCCAGATTTATGTGGGCCGGATTCCTCACAAAACTCTATTCACCAGAAATTTTTCCTTTTCTTCTGCCTCGGGGCGTTACAACTCCCCTCCTTAAAAGAATGTCGTCCTCGACATTCCAACTTGTACTAATCAGATCAAAATAGTTCTCGATAGTCAATCACGTATTAAGAATCATTTCAAACTCGCTTATCATGATCAAATACTAATCAGATCAAATATCACAAAGGTCAATCACATACTAAGAATCACTCATTACAATCAAGTACTAAAAGTACTCCAATCCAACTTATCAAATAATCTTGATCCAATAGATAGTCAGACGAGTAACTGGATACATATACAAAAAGGGCTCGAAATCGGACTTAAAGTCCCTGATATTTGGAAAAACAATTCAGGACATAACGATATCTCAGGTCAGAAATTACCCCTGGTGGTGCTTTATAACACAACAAGCTAGCACTCAGCTATACTTCACCAGAGTCTCAGATGCAAGATTTTGTCCATGGCGGTGCTTTATAACACAACAGGTTAGCACAACGGCTATACCTCGCCAAAGAACCTCAGTTCAAAATTTCATCCTTGGTGGTGCTTTATAACACAACAAGCCAGCACAACGGCTAAACTTCACCAAAGGATCTTAGCTCAAGAGATTGGCCCTGGTGGTGCTTTATAACACAACAAGCTAGCACAACGGCTAAACTTCACCAGAGAGCCTCAAGTCAAAGTTTCATCTCTGATGGTGCTTTATAACACAACAGGTATGCCTCGCCAAAAGAATGACGGTGCTTTAAAACACAACAGGCAATACCTCATCAGAGAGGTTCAGTTCAAGCATTTCATCCCTGATGGTGCTTTATAACACAACAGGCATGCCTCGCCAGAGGAATGGCGGTGCTTTAAAACACAACAGGCAATGCCTCACCAGAGAGGTTCTGTTCAACCGTTACAGAAGAGTAGTAGCCGGTCTATAACCAAACAAGTACGAAAATGTTCAGAAACAGAGTCAAAAGCAGGGTTCAAGTGTATCGGTTCAAAAGCAGGGTCAATTATTTCAGGTTCAAGGAACACGGGTACGAGTAGAAACTCACTCGCCTAGCTTATGCCCAGTAATTCACACTCTCACGCAGTCATCAAACTCAAATCCACATACAGATCATATATAAATCAAGATACTTGCTCAAGAGTAAAAGAGATACCCTATTTTCAATTAGGTCAGGTCTATCCAGTGTATGTAAGGTACACTAGCCGATTCAAATTCAAGTCTACTTACAGGTCGTATACAAACCAAACTACTTGCTCATGCGTAAATGAAATACCATATATTTAGTCAAATCACGACCACTAAGTGTACGTAAAAGCACATTTGCCTAAACAATGTTCAAGTCTCAAGTGAACTCAGCCTAGTCAGTTTCCGACAGTTCAAAGTCAGTCTCAGGCAGTTCAAGTAGTTCAAATCCCAACACTTACAAATCGGATGGTGCCATCCTTAATCAAACAAGAAGACTAGATGAAGGTTGAAAAATCAAAAATTTTCTCAACAATCCAGCCACCACCATAATGTATCAAAACCCAAGCTAACACTTATTGGACAAGTCCCAGTCATTATTTCAATTTCCTCATTCAGTTAAGTCATGAGTCCAAGACAAATTCTTCTGCTCTCTAACCTGTGCCATTACAACTTATCTCAAACTCAATCATAATTTAGATTCACATCATCATACGTTAAACCATATTCCGTCTAAAATTCACGAGCATTTCCTCAGGAAAAATATCAGGTACACAAGTACAAGAATTCAAACTAAGAAACTTCACGACTCAAACCATATGGTTTTAAACGAAGCTCATCAAGTCATATCTTACGTGTACCATTTTCAAGAGTCACAACTGACGCTCCAAAAGAGCACTGAACGTACAAACCAATCCCACAGTCCGGCATCCTAAACTTTAAGCCTAGGATACACTACAAAGATCTGAAGCCTAAGCTCTGATACCATTTGTAACGACCCCACCTCCCCCTAAGGCGTACCAGAGGGTTTAGCGGGCCGCCTGCCCAGCTCTCGCCGGGACTCACTCACTTACTACATTCCTCAAGTAAATTACAAGGTACAACTCAAATAATACATCCAATTCTCCAAAATTACATATCTTAAGCGAAGCGGAAACCAATTCTAAGCGTAAAATATAGATTTACATCTGATTCAATTCCAAATATTTATACAGGCCCAAAAGTACATAAACCAAAACTAAAACTAAACTATACAAGATGTACGCCATCCAGCCACCCAAAGATCCAAAAATAAGTTCTTCCTTTACTTTGATCCCTGTGGGGAGAAGAAGATAATAGGGGGTGAGCTAGAAGCTCAGCGAGTGACCAGTAAAATCAACAGCCAAGTATATTTCACAATAAAGCATTGATATGATGTCATGATGCAGTAATCAAATGTTCATTTATTGCTCATGTGAGCTAGTGAAGTTCTTGTACTTAAATATCCAATGCTCGTTTAGATCAGGTAACCATGAAACAGAAGTAAGGAGCCATCGGCTCCAAAGAATGTGTAAACAATAGTAGAGACATTGGTTCTAAGCACAAGACTTTCCAGGAACCCATTGGAGCCAAATTATGTCATGAATCCACATGCAAGCACGCATGATATGCAATCGAATCAATAATGCAAGAAATATTTCACAAGTACTTCGGAAATAGTTTAGGGTGTAACTCACTCAAACTATAGTGCTTCAAGTAGTCACGTTCAATTATACTCCAGGTTTGGAGTCCAGATCTGCGATAGAAATCCAATTTGAGAACTTTGAAACACGAGTAAGATTTGAAACTTAAACGTTCCGTTCATAAGAATCAACCAATTGAAATTCATTTGAAAGGCATTCGTGAAACACTTGCTCGTTTTTCAAATCATAAGGTTTTTGTAGCATATATACTTGGAAACAATACTTGAGTTAAAAGTACAAGGAAATATAAGTTTACATTGGCCATTATATCTTTTCCTCAAGAGTACAAGTTCGTTTAGGTTTTTAACGTATAACCATCGATAACAAAGTAGCAAAAGTTCTCGCTAGTTTAAGTGGTAATCACTTAACCTTCACTCAAGTTGCAAATATAATTTTCTAGTACTCGAGTAAAAATTCGGGCAGCATGCCCTTTGTGTTTACCTAATTTTCCAGCCATTTAGGCTTCATTATTTTTCTCAAACACAACCCAACATCATACACATAAGGAATTTATGTCAAGAGCCGTTCCATAGGCTCACAATATCATAATAATAAGATTCACAACGATAGCAAGTGCAGAAATTCAATCTAGCACAAAACAGATTTGACGTATGAAAGCGGAAATAACATATCCGAGGCTACGCTTATCGGATTGAGGTACAACCTATGCCGTTTCGAAGCTAAGACTCAGGACTACAATGTTCATGAATATCACTAAGTCCAGTTTCTAATGTAACTTGGTCAAATTCGCAAATTACTAAACCAGAAACCAATTCGTCGGCTGCTTAAACGCAGAACACTGTAATGGTCATAACTCAGAGTACACAAGTCCAAATCCGGTGTTCTTAGAGGTATTTTAAAGCTACTTCAGAACACTACAACTTTCATGTTTTGGCCCAGAACTAAATCAGAATGGATCCTGGTCAAAAAACGTGATAAACTGGACTTAACTGGTGAAACGGACTGCTGGGAAATACTTAGAACAGTAAGGGTATTTTGGACTTTTCGCGTCCTACGTTGCTCCGATTGAGCTGAAATTTTGTAGGTACCTATAAAATGCCATTCTCTACAACTTTCCTTCTTTGACCTAAGGCCAAATCAGCCTCTAACATACAGATACAAATTCGGACAGAATGTTGAGACAATTTTCCAGATTTTGGAATTTTTGAGTTTCTAGTGCAACTTTCCTTAATTTCTTGGTCCAATCACTACCAAATCACCATATAACACCTCAATTGCAACATATAAGCATCATATAATAAATTGGGGCAGAATTTCCACAAGCCCTAGTTCATCAAATAAATTGGGGAAAACTACTAAAACATGATAATCATCCATAATCTTACCACAAGATCAAGTTGCCAAGCTTAATTGAACAAAATTGAAAGCAAAACTTGGAGAGATAAGCTCTCTTACCTTGACTAGAGGTTACTACAAGTAGCCCAAGCTTTCTCCTCAAAAAAATCACACCACAAGCCACTAGCTAATCACTCAAGAACAAGTTTAATCGGTTTACTTTGTTTGTTTTCTCACTAAGTTGTTGGATTTGAAGATGAAATGGAATGTTTTCCTTTGGGTTTTTCTTCTTGCTTCTCACGGCCAGCAACAGCAGAAAATTGGGGAAGAATGAAGCTTAATTGGTCTTATAAGAAGACAAGAAGATTAGAACAAATTGTGTCCACAAGTTTAGCCAACACTTGGCTTGATTTCCACCACAAAATTTTTCTCTTTCCTTCCTTGCATTTTAGCCCTTTAATTTCGGCCAAGATGTCATCATGAGAGAGGAGATATTTTGCTCCATTAGTAATAAACTTGTATGGCAAGAAAGTGGTGGTCAAGAGGTGCGTTCAATCGGTAGTACGCGGGACCCGCCGGTTCGCGCCGTTTTTCTTAAAAACTCACGTACTAGTGTTTTTACTTCCCATTCACTAACCTTATATCATTGCCACTAGTCACATATTATTTCACACTTAAAAGTCACTTTTAATCCCCAAATTTAATCCTTACTCTGTACCGAAAATTCATCCGGCGAAAAATCGCGAAAACCCTAACTTTGCTCCAAACTTGAAACCGAAGTGTAAAACCCTATTTTCTAGGTTTATTTACACTTATGTGAAATAATTGGGTAGTGGGCTTTGATAAATAATAATTTTCAAATAAAAGGGTATTTTAGTCCTTATCGGAAAGTCTTAAAGAGCTGGCTCTTTAAGCTGTTTATGCGGACCGAATTTCTTCCAGATTTATGTGGGCCGGATTCCTCACAAAACTCTATTCACCAGAAATTTTTCCTTTTCTTCTGCCTCGGGGCGTTACAACTCCCCTCCTTAAAAGAATGTCGTCCTCGACATTCCAACTTGTACTAATCAGATCAAAATAGTTCTCGATAGTCAATCACGTATTAAGAATCATTTCAATCTCGCTTATGATAATCAAATACTAATCAGATCAAATATCTCAAAGGTCAATCACATACTAAGAATCACTCATTACAATCAAGTACTAAAAGTACTCCAATCCAACTTATCAAATAATCTTGATCCAATAGATAGTTAGACGAGTAACTGGATACATATACGAAGAGGGCTCGAAATCGGACTTAAAGTCCCTGGTATTTGGAAAAATAATTCAGGACATAACGATATCTCAGGTCAGAAATTACCCCTGGTGGTGCTTGAAAACACAACAAGCTAGCACTCAGCTATACTTCACCAGAGCCTCAGATGCAAGATTTTGTCCATGGCGGTGCTGGACAACACAACAGGTTAGCACAACGGCTATACCTCGCCAAAGAACCACAATTCAAAATTTCATCCTTGGTGGTGCTTTATAACACAACAAGCTAGCACAACGGCTAAACTTCACCAAAGGATCTTAGCTCAAGAGATTGGCCCTGGTGGTGCTTTATAACACAACAAGCTAGCACAACGGCTAAACTTCACCAGAGAGCCTCAAGTCAAAGTTTCATCTCTGATGGTGCTTGGAAACACAACAGGTATGCCTCGCCAAAAGAATGACGGTGCTTTAAAACACAACAGGCAATACCTCATCAGAGAGGTTCAGTTCAAGAATTTCATCCCTGATGGTGCTTTATAACACAACAGGCATGCCTCGCCAGAAGAATGGCGGTGCTTTAAAACACAACAGGCAATGCCTCACCAGAGAGGTTCTGTTCAACCGTTACAGAAGAGTAGTAGCCAGTCTATAACCAAACAAGTACGAAAATGTTCAGAAACAGAGTCAAAAGCAGGGTTCAAGTATATCGGTTCAAAAGCAAGGTCAATTATTTCAGGTTCAAGGAACACGGGTATGAGTAGAAACTCACTCGCCTAGCTTATGCCCAGTAATTCACACTCTCAAGCAGTCATCAAACTCAAATCCACATACAGATCATATATAAATCAAGATACTTGCTCAAGAGTAAAAGAGATACCCTATTTCAGTTAGGTCAGGTCTATCCAGTGTATGTAAGGTACACTAGCCGATTCAAATTCAAGTCTACTTACAGGTCGTATACAAACCAAACTACTTGCTCATGCGTAAATGAAATATCATATATTTAGTCAAATCACGACCACTAAGTGTACGTAAAAGCACACTTGCCTAAACAATGTTCAAGTCTCAAGTGAACTCAGCCTAGTCAGTTTCCGGCAGTTCAAAGTCAGTCTCAGGCAGTTCAAGTAGTTCAAATCCCAACACTTACAAATCGGGTGGTGCCATCCTTAATCAAACAAGAAGACTAGATGAAGGTTGAAAAATCAAAAATTTACTCAACAATCCAGCCACCACCATAATGTATCAAAACCCAAGCCAACACTTATTGGACAAGTCCAAGTCATTATTTCAATTTCCTCATTCAGTTAAGTCTTGAGTACAAGACAAAATCTTCTGCGCTCTAACCTGCGCCATTACAACTTATCTCAAACTCGATCATAATTTCTATTCACATCATCGTACGTTAAACCATATTCCGTCTAAAATTCACGAGCATTTCCTCAGGAAAAGTATCAGGTACACAAGTACAAGAATTCAAACTAAGAAACTTCACGACTCAGACCATATGGTTTTAAACGAAGCTCATCAAGTCATATCTTACGTGTACCATTTTCAAGAGTCACAACTGACGCTCCAACAGAGCACTGAACGTACAAACCAATCCCACAGTCCGGCATCCTAAACTTTAAGCCTAGGATACACTACAAAGATCTGAAGCCTAAGCTCTGATACCATTTGTAACGACCCCACCTCCCCCTAAGGCGTACCAGAGGGTTTAGCGGGCCGCCTGCCCAGCTCTCGCCGGGACTCACTCACTTACTACATTCCTCAAGTAAATTACAAGGTACAACTCAAATAATACATCCAATTCTCCAAAATTACATATCTTAAGCGAAGCGGAAACCAATTCTAAGCGTAAAATATAGATTTACATCTGATTCAATTCCAAATATTTATACAGGCCCAAAAGTACATAAACCAAAACTAAAACTAAACTATACAAGATGTACGCCATCCAGCCACCCAAAGATCCAAAAATAAGTTCTTCCTTTACTTTGATCCCTGTGGGGAGAAGAAGATAATAGGGGGTGAGCTAGAAGCTCAGCGAGTGACCAGTAAAATCAACAGCCAAGTATATTTCACAATAAAGCATTGATATGATGTCATGATGCAGTAATCAAATGTTCATTTATTGCTCATGTGAGCCAGTGAAGTTCTTGTACTTAAATATCCAATGCTCGTTTAGATCAGGTAACCATGAAACAGAAGTAAGGAGCCATCGGCTCCAAAGAATGTGTAAACAATAGTAGAGACATTGGTTCTAAGCACAAGACTTTCCAGGAACCCATTGGAGCCAAATTATGTCATGAATCCACATGCAAGCACGCATGATATGCAATCGAATCAATAATGCAAGAAATATTCCACAAGTATTTCGGAAATAGTTTAGGGTGTAACTCACTCAAACTATAGTGCTTCAAGTAGTCACGTTCAATTATACTCCAGGTTTGGAGTCCAGATCTGCGATAGAAATCCAATTTGAGAACTTTGAAACACGAGTAAGATTTGAAACTTAAACGTTCCGTTCATAAGAATCAACCAATTGAAATTCATTTGAAAGGCATTCGTGAAACACTTGCTCGTTTTTCAAATCATAAGGTTTTTGTAGCATATATACTTGGAAACAATACTTGAGTTAAAAGTACAAGGAAATATA
Organism: Coffea eugenioides; assembly: GCF_003713205.1. Lineage (NCBI taxonomy): Eukaryota > Viridiplantae > Streptophyta > Magnoliopsida > Gentianales > Rubiaceae > Coffea > Coffea eugenioides. The sequence continues at coordinate 53,079 of NW_020864863.1, forward strand.
AGTTTACATTGGCCATTATATCTTTTCCTCAAGAGTACAAGTTCGTTTAGGTTTTTAACGTATAACCATCGATAACAAAGTAGCAAAAGTTCTCGCTAGTTTAAGTGGTAATCACTTAACCTTCACTCAAGTTGCAAATATAATTTTCTAGTACTCGAGTAAAAATTCGGGCAGCATGCCCTTTGTGTTTACCTAATTTTCCAGCCATTTAGGCTTCATTATTTTTCTCAAACACAACCCAACATCATACACATAAGCAATTTATGTCAAGAGCCGTTCCATAGGCTCACAATATCATAATAATAAGATTCACAACGATAGCAAGTGCAGAAATTCAATCTAGCACAAAACAGATTTGACGTATGAAAGCGGAAATAACATATCCGAGGCTACGCTTATCGGATTGAGGTACAACCTATGCCGTTTCGAAGCTAAGACTCAGGACTACAATGTTCATGAATATCACTAAGTCCAGTTTCTAATGTAACTTGGTCAAATTCGCAAATTACTAAACTAGAAACCAATTCGTCGGCTGCTTAAACGCAGAACACTGTAATGGTCATAACTCAGAGTACACAAGTCCAAATCAGGTGTTCTTAGAGGTATTTTAAAGCTACTTCAGAACACTACAACTTTCATGTTTTGGCCCAGAACTCAATCAGAATGGATCCTGGTCAAAAAACGTGATAAACTGGACTTAACTGGTGAAACGGACTGCTGGGAAATACTTAGAACAGTAAGGGTATTTTGGACTTTTCGCGTCCTACGTTGCTCCGATTGAGCTGAAATTTTGTAGGTACCTATAAAATGCCATTCTCTACAACTTTCCTTCTTTGACCTAAGGCCAAATCAGCCTCTAACATACAGATACAAATTCGGACAGAATGTTGAGACAATTTTCCAGATTTTGGAATTTTTGAGTTTCTAGTGCAACTTTCCTTAATTTCTTGGTCCAATCACTACCAAATCACCATATAACACCTCAATTGCAACATATAAGCATCATATAATAAATTGGGGTAGAATTTCCACAAGCCCTAGTTCATCAAATAAATTGGGGAAAACTACTAAAACATGATAATCATCCATAATCTTACCACAAGATCAAGTTGCCAAGCTTAATTGAACAAAATTGAAAGCAAAACTTGGAGAGATAAGCTCTCTTACCTTGACTAGAGGTTACTACAAGTAGCCCAAGCTTTCTCCTCAAAAAAATCACACCACAAGCCACTAGCTAATCACTCAAGAACAAGTTTAATCGGTTTACTTTGTTTGTTTTCTCACTAAGTTGTTGGATTTGAAGATGAAATGGAATGTTTTCCTTTGGGTTTTTCTTCTTGCTTCTCACGGCCAGCAACAGCAGAAAAATTGGGGAAGAATGAAGCTTAATTGGTCTTATAAGAAGACAAGAAGATTAGAACAAATTGTGTCCACAAGTTTAGCCAACACTTGGCTTGATTTCCACCACAAAATTTTTCTCTTTCCTTCCTTGCATTTTAGCCCTTTAATTTCGGCCAAGATGTCATCATGAGAGAGGAGATATTTTGCTCCATTAGTAATAAACTTGTATGGCAAGAAAGTGGTGGTCAAGAGGTGCGTTCAATCGGTAGTGCGCGGGACCCGCCGGTTCGCGCCGTTTTTCTTAAAAACTCACGTACTAGTGTTTTTACTTTCCATTCACTAACCTTATATCATTGCCACTAGTCACATATTATTTCGCACTTAAAAGTCACTTTTAATCCCCAAATTTAATCCTTACTCTGTACCGAAAATTCATCCGGCGAAAAATCGCGAAAACCCTAACTTTGCTCCAAACTTGAAACCGAAGTGTAAAACCCTATTTTCTAGGTTTATTTACACTTATGTGAAATAATTGGGTAGTGGGCTTTGATAAATAATAATTTTCAAATAAAAGGGTATTTTAGTCCTTATCGGAAAGTCTTAAAGAGCTGGCTCTTTAAGCTGTTTATGCGGACCGAATTTCTTCCAGATTTATGTGGGCCGGATTCCTCACAAAACTCTATTCACCAGAAATTTTTTCCTTTTCTTCTGCCTCGGGGCGTTACAACTCCCCTCCTTAAAAGAATGTCGTCCTCGACATTCCAACTTGTACTAATCAGATCAAAATAGTTCTCGATAGTCAATCACGTATTAAGAATCATTTCAATCTCGCTTATGATAATCAAATACTAATCAGATCAAATATCTCAAAGGTCAATCACATACTAAGAATCACTCATTACAATCAAGTACTAAAAGTACTCCAATCCAACTTATCAAATAATCTTGATCCAATAGATAGTTAGACGAGTAACTGGATACATATACGAAGAGGGCTCGAAATCAGACTTAAAGTCCCTGGTATTTGGAAAAATAATTCAGGACATAATGATATCTCAGGTCAGAAATTACCCCTGGTGGTGCTTGAAAACACAACAAGCTAGCACTCAGCTATACTTCACCAGAGCCTCAGATGCAAGATTTTGTCCATGGCGGTGCTGGACAACACAACAGGTTAGCACAACGGCTATACCTCGCCAAAGAACCACAATTCAAAATTTCATCCTTGGTGGTGCTTTATAACACAACAAGCTAGCACAACGGCTAAACTTCACCAAAGGATCTTAGCTCAAGAGATTGGCCCTGGTGGTGCTTTATAACACAACAAGCTAGCACAACGGCTAAACTTCACCAGAGAGCCTCAAGTCAAAGTTTCATCTCTGATGGTGCTTGGAAACACAACAGGTATGCCTCGCCAGAAGAATGACGGTGCTTTAAAACACAACAGGCAATACCTCATCAGAGAGGTTCAGTTCAAGAATTTCATCCCTGATGGTGCTTTATAACACAACAGGCATGCCTCGCCAGAAGAATGGCGGTGCTTTAAAACACAACAGGCAATGCCTCACCAGAGAGGTTCTGTTCAACCGTTACAGAAGAGTAGTAGCCAGTCTATAACCAAACAAGTACGAAAATGTTCAGAAACAGAGTCAAAAGCAGGGTTCAAGTATATCGGTTCAAAAGCAAGGTCAATTATTTCAGGTTCAAGGAACACGGGTATGAGTAGAAACTCACTCGCCTAGCTTATGCCCAGTAATTCACACTCTCAAGCAGTCATCAAACTCAAATCCACATACAGATCATATATAAATCAAGATACTTGCTCAAGAGTAAAAGAGATACCCTATTTCAGTTAGGTCAGGTCTATCCAGTGTATGTAAGGTACACTAGCCGATTCAAATTCAAGTCTACTTACAGGTCGTATACAAACCAAACTACTTGCTCATGCGTAAATGAAATATCATATATTTAGTCAAATCACGACCACTAAGTGTACGTAAAAGCACACTTGCCTAAACAATGTTCAAGTCTCAAGTGAACTCAGCCTAGTCAGTTTCCGGCAGTTCAAAGTCAGTCTCAGGCAGTTCAAGTAGTTCAAATCCCAACACTTACAAATCGGGTGGTGCCATCCTTAATCAAACAAGAAGACTAGATGAAGGTTGAAAAATCAAAAATTTACTCAACAATCCAGCCACCACCATAATGTATCAAAACCCAAGCCAACACTTATTGGACAAGTCCAAGTCATTATTTCAATTTCCTCATTCAGTTAAGTCTTGAGTACAAGACAAAATCTTCTGCGCTCTAACCTGCGCCATTACAACTTATCTCAAACTCGATCATAATTTCTATTCACATCATCGTACGTTAAACCATATTCCGTCTAAAATTCACGAGCATTTCCTCAGGAAAAGTATCAGGTACACAAGTACAAGAATTCAAACTAAGAAACTTCACGACTCAGACCATATGGTTCTAAACGAAGCTCATCAAGTCATATCTTACGTGTACCATTTTCAAGAGTCACAACTGACGCTCCAACAGAGCACTGAACGTACAAACCAATCCCACAGTCCGGCATCCTAAACTTTAAGCCTAGGATACACTACAAAGATCTGAAGCCTAAGCTCTGATACCATTTGTAACGACCCCACCTCCCCCTAAGGCGTACCAGAGGGTTTAGCGGGCCGCCTGCCCAGCTCTCGCCGGGACTCACTCACTTACTACATTCCTCAAGTAAATTACAAGGTACAACTCAAATAATACATCCAATTCTCCAAAATTACATATCTTAAGCGAAGCGGAAACCAATTCTAAGCGTAAAATATAGATTTACATCTGATTCAATTCCAAATATTTATACAGGCCCAAAAGTACATAAACCAAAACTAAAACTAAACTATACAAGATGTACGCCATCCAGCCACCCAAAGATCCAAAAACAAGTTCTTCCTTTACTTTGATCCCTGTGGGGAGAAGAAGATAATAGGGGGTGAGCTAGAAGCTCAGCGAGTGACCAGTAAAATCAACAGCCAAGTATATTTCACAATAAAGCATTGATATGATGTCATGATGCAGTAATCAAATGTTCATTTATTGCTCATGTGAGCCAGTGAAGTTCTTGTACTTAAATATCCAATGCTCGTTTAGATCAGGTAACCATGAAACAGAAGTAAGGAGCCATCGGCTCCAAAGAATGTGTAAACAATAGTAGAGACATTGGTTCTAAGCACAAGACTTTCCAGGAACCCATTGGAGCCAAATTATGTCATGAATCCACATGCAAGCACGCATGATATGCAATCGAATCAATAATGCAAGAAATATTCCACAAGTATTTCGGAAATAGTTTAGGGTGTAACTCACTCAAACTATAGTGCTTCAAGTAGTCACGTTCAATTATACTCCAGGTTTGGAGTCCAGATCTGCGATAGAAATCCAATTTGAGAACTTTGAAACACGAGTAAGATTTGAAACTTAAACGTTCCGTTCATAAGAATCAACCAATTGAAATTCATTTGAAAGGCATTCGTGAAACACTTGCTCGTTTTTCAAATCATAAGGTTTTTGTAGCATATATACTTGGAAACAATACTTGAGTTAAAAGTACAAGGAAATATAAGTTTACATTGGCCATTATATCTTTTCCTCAAGAGTACAAGTTCGTTTAGGTTTTTAACGTATAACCATCGATAACAAAGTAGCAAAAGTTCTCGCTAGTTCAAGTGGTAATCACTTAACCTTCACTCAAGTTGCAAATATAATTTTCTAGTACTCGAGTAAAAATTCGGGCAGCATGCCCTTTGTGTTTACCTAATTTTCCAGCCATTTAGGCTTCATTATTTTTCTCAAACACAACCCAACATCATACACATAAGCAATTTATGTCAAGAGCCGTTCCATAGGCTCACAATATCATAATAATAAGATTCACAACGATAGCAAGTGCAGAAATTCAATCTAGCACAAAACAGATTTGACGTATGAAAGCGGAAATAACATATCCGAGGCTACGCTTATCGGATTGAGGTACAACCTATGCCGTTTCGAAGCTAAGACTCAGGACTACAATGTTCATGAATATCACTAAGTCCAGTTTCTAATGTAACTTGGTCAAATTCGCAAATTACTAAACTAGAAACCAATTCGTCGGCTGCTTAAACGCAGAACACTGTAATGGTCATAACTCAGAGTACACAAGTCCAAATCAGGTGTTCTTAGAGGTATTTTAAAGCTACTTCAGAACACTACAACTTTCACTCGCTGTTGGGCCCAAGAAACTAAATCAGAATGGATCCTGGTCAAAAAACGTGATAAACTGGACTTAACTGGTGAAACGGACTGCTGGGAAATTTTAGAACAGTAAGGGTATTTGCGACTTTTCGCGTCCTACGATTGCATCCGATTGAAGCTGAAATTTTGTCGCGTACCTAATAAATTGCCATTCTCTACAACTTTCCTTCTTTGACTAAGGCCCAATCAGCCTTAAACATACAGATACAAATTCGACAGAATGTTGAGACATTCCAGATTTGGAATTTTGAGTTTCTTAGTGAACTTTCTTAATTTCTGGCGTCCAATCACTACCAATCACACATATAACACCTCAATTGCAACATATAAGCATCATATTATAAATTGGGGCAGAATTTCACAAGCCCTAGTTCATCAAATAAATTGGGGAAACTACTAAAAACATGATAATCATCCATAATCTACCACAGATCAAGTTGCCAAGCTTAATTGAACAAAATTGAAAGCAAAACTTGGAGAGATAAGCTCTCTTACCTTGACTAGAGGTTACTACAAGTAGCCCAAGCTTTCTCCTCAAAAATCACACCACAAGCCACTAGCTAATCACTCAAGAACAAGTTTAATCGGTTTACTTTGTTTGTTTTCTCACTAAGTTGTTGGATTTGAAGATGAAATGGAATGTTTTCCTTTGGGTTTTTCTTCTTGCTTCTCACGGCCAGCAACAGCAGAAAATTGGGGAAGAATGAAGCTTAATTGGTCTTATAAGAAGACAAGAAGATTAGAACAAATTGTGTCCACAAGTTTAGCCAACACTTGGCTTGATTTCCACCACAAAATTTTTCTCTTTCCTTCCTTGCATTTTAGCCCTTTAATTTCGGCCAAGATGTCATCATGAGAGAGGAGATATTTTGCTCCATTAGTAATAAACCTGTATGGCAAGAAAGTGGTGGTCAAGAGGTGCGTTCAATCGGTAGTACGCGGGACCCGCCGGTTCGCGCCGTTTTTCTTAAAAACTCACGTACTAGTGTTTTTACTTCCCATTCACTAACCTTATATTATTGCCACTAGTCACATATTATTTCGCACTTAAAAGTCACTTTTAATCCCCAAATTTAATCCTTACTCTGTACCGAAAATTCATCCGGCGAAAAATCGCGAAAACCCTAACTTTGCTCCAAACTTGAAACCGAAGTGTAAAACCCTATTTTCTAGGTTTATTTACACTTATGTGAAATAATTGGGTAGTGGGTTTTGATAAATAATAATTTTCAAATAAAAGGGTATTTTAGTCCTTATCGGAAAGCCTTAAAGAGCTGGCTCTTTAAGCTGTTTATGCGGACCGAATTTCTTCCAGATTTATGTGGGCCGGATTCCTCACAAAACTCTATTCACCAGAAATTTTTCCTTTTCTTCTGCCTCGGGGCGTTACAACTCCCCTCCTTAAAAGAATGTCGTCCTCGACATTCCAACTTGTACTAATCAGATCAAAATAGTTCTCGATAGTCAATCACGTATTAAGAATCATTTCAAACTCGCTTATCATGATCAAATACTAATCAGATCAAATATCACAAAGGTCAATCACATACTAAGAATCACTCATTACAATCAAGTACTAAAAGTACTCCAATCCAACTTATCAAATATTCTTGATCCAATAGATAATCAGACGAGTAACTGGATCCTTATACAAAAAGGGCTCGAAATCGGACTTAAAGTCCCTGGTATTTGGAAAAATAATTCAGGACATAACGATATCTCAGGTCAGAAATTACCCCTGGTGGTGCTTTATAACACAACAAGCTAGCACTCAGCTATACTTCACCAGAGTCTCAGATGCAAGATTTTGTCCATGGCGGTGCTTTATAACACAACAGGTTAGCACAACGGCTATACCTCGCCAAAGAACCTCAATTCAAAATTTCATCCTTGGTGGTGCTTTATAACACAACAAGCTAGCACAACGGCTAAACTTCACCAAAGGATCTTAGCTCAAGAGATTGGCCCTGGTGGTGCTTTATAACACAACAAACTAGCACAACGGCTAAACTTCACCAGAGAGCCTCAAGTCAAAGTTTCATCTCTGATGGTGCTTGGAAACACAACAGGTATGCCTCGCCAAAAGAATGACGGTGCTTTAAAACACAACAGGCAATACCTCATCAGAGAGGTTCAGTTCAAGAATTTCATCCCTGATGGTGCTTTATAACACAACAGGCATGCCTCGCCAGAAGAATGGCGGTGCTTTAAAACACAACAGGCAATGCCTCACCAGAGAGGTTCTGTTCAACCGTTACAGAAGAGTAGTAGCCAGTCTATAACCAAACAAGTACGAAAATGTTCAGAAACAGAGTCAAAAGCAGGGTTCAAGTATATCGGTTCAAAAGCAAGGTCAATTATTTCAGGTTCAAGGAACACGGGTACGAGTAGAAACTCACTCGCCTAGCTTATGCCCAGTAATTCACACTCTCAAGCAGTCATCAAACTCAAATCCACATACAGATCATATATAAATCAAGATACTTGCTCAAGAGTAAAAGAGATACCCTATTTCAGTTAGGTCAGATCTATCCAGTGTATGTAAGGGTATACTAGCCGATTCAAATTCAAGTATACTTACAGGTCGTATACAAACCAAACTACTTGCTCATGCGTAAATGAAATACCATATATTCAGTCAATTCACGACCACTAAGTGTACGTAAAAGCACACTTGCCTAAACAATCTTCAAGTCTCAAGTGAACTCAGCCTAGTCAGTTTCCGGCAGTTCAAGTAGTTCAAATCCCAACACTTACAAATCGGGTGGTGCCATCCTTAATCAAACAAGAAGACTAGATGAAGGTTGCAAAATCAAAAATTTTCTCAACAATCCAGCCACCACCATAATGTATCAAAACCCAAGCCAACACTTATTGGACAAGTCCAAGTCATTATTTCAATTTCCTCATTCAGTTAAGTCTTGAGTACAAGACAAAATCTTCTGCGCTCTAACCTGTGCCATTACAACTTATCTCAAACTCAATCATAATTTCTATTCACATCATCGTACGTTAAACCATATTCCGTCTAAAATTCACGAGCATTTCCTCAGGAAAAATATCAGGTACACAAGTACAAGAATTCAAACTAAGAAACTTCACGACTCAGACCATATGATTTTAAACGAAGCTCATCAAGTCATATCTTACGTGTACCATTTTCAAGAGTCACAACTGACGCTCCAAAAGAGCACTGAACGTGCAAACCAATCACACAGTCCGGCATCCTAAACTTTAAGCCTAGGATACACTACAAAGATCTGAAGCCTAAGCTCTGATACCATCTGTAACGACCCCACCTCCCCCTAAGGCGTACCAGAGGGTTTAGCGGGCCGCCTGCCCAGCTCTCGCCGGGACTCACTCACTTACTACATTCCTCAAATAAATTACAAGGTACAACTCAAATAATACATCCAATTCTCCCAAAATTACATATCATAAGCGAAGCGGAAACCAATTCTAAGCGTAAAATATAGATTTACATCTGATTCAATTTCAAATATTTATACAAGCCCAAAAGTACATAAACCAAAACCAAAACTAAACTATACAAGATGTACGCCATCCAGCCACACAAAGATCCAAAAACAAGTTCTTCCTTTACTTCGATCCCTGTGGGGAGAAAAAGATAATAGGGGGTGAGCTAGAAGCTCAGCGAGTGACCAGTAAAATCAACAGCCAAGTATATTTCACAATAAAGCATTGATATGATGTCATGATGCAGTAATCAAATGTTCATTTATTGCTCATGTGAGCCAGTGAAGTTCTTGTACTTAAATACCCAATGCTCGTTTAGATCAAGTAACCATGAAACAAAAGTAAGGAGCCATCGTGCTCCAAAGAATGTGTAAACAATAGTGGAGACATTGGTTCTAAGCACAAGACTTTCCAGGAACTCATTGGAGCCAAATTATGTCATGGCACACACACAAACACAATGATATGCAATTGTGCAATCAATGCAAGAATCATTTCAAAAGTAATCTTTGAGAAGTAGTGGAGGGATCACTCACTCAAACTATAGTGCTTCAAGTAGTCACGTTCAATTATACTCCAGGTTTGGAGTCCAGATCTGCGATAGAAATCCAATTTGAGAACTTTGAAACACGAGTAAGATTTGAAACTTAAACGTTCCGTTCATAAGAATCAACCAATTGAAATTTATTTGAAAGGCATTCGTGAAACACTTGCTCGCTTTTCAAATCGTAAGGTTTTTGTAGCATATATACTTGGAAACAATACTTGAGTTGAAAGTACAAGGAAATACAAGTTTACATTGGCCATTATATCTTTTCCTCAAGAGTACAAGTTCGTTTAGGTTTTTAACGTATAACCATCGATAACAAAGTAGCAAAAGTTCTCGCTAGTTCAAGTGGTAATCACTTAACCTTCACTCAAGTTGTAAATATAGTTTTCTAGTTCTCGAGTAAAAATTCGGGCAGCATGCCCTTTGTGTTTACCTAATTTTCCAGCCATTTAGGCTTCATTATTTTTCCTCAACCAAAACCCAACATCACATATATCAGCAATTCATGACAAGAGCCGTTCCATAGGCTCACAATATCATAATAATAAGATTCACAACGATAGCAAGTGCAGAAATTCAATCTAGCACAAAACAGATTTGACGTATGAAAGCGGAAATAACATATCCGAGGCTACGCTTATCGGATTGAGGTACAACCTATGCCGTTTCGAAGCTAAGACACAGGGCTACAATGTTCATGAAGGTCACTTAGTCCAGTTTCTAATGTAACTTGGTCAAATTCTCGAATTACTAAACCAGAAACCAATTCGTCGGCTGTTTAATCGCAGAACACTGTAATGGACATAACTCAGTGTACACAAGTCCGAATCAGGTGTTCTTAGAGGAATTTAAAGCTACTTCAGAACACTACAACTTTCATGTTTTGGCCCAGAGCTAAATCAGAATGGATCCTGGTCAAAAAAACGTGATAAACTGGACTTAACTGGTGAAACGAACTGCTGGGAAATACTTAGAACAGTAAGGGTATTTTGGACTTTTCATGTCCTACGTTGCTTCGATTGAGCTGAAATTTTGTAGGCACCTATAAAATACCATTATCTACAACTTTTATTCTTTGAGATAAGGCCAATTCGGCCTCTAACACACAGATACAAATTCGGACAGAATGTTGGGAAAATTTTCCAGATTTTGGAATTTTGAGTTTCTAGTGTAACTTTCCTTAATTTCTTGGTCTAATCACTACCACAACACCTTATAAAACTTCAATTGCAACATATAAGTATCATACAACAATTTGGGCAGAATTTCCACAAACCCTAGTTCATCAAATAAATTGGGGAAAACTACTAAAACATGATAATCATCCATAATCTCACCACAAGATCAAGTTGCCAAGCTTAATTGAACAAAATTGAAAGCAAAACTTGGAGAGATAAGCTCTCTTACCTTGACTAGAGGTTACTACAAGTAGCCCAAGCTTTCTCCTCAAAAAATCACACCACAAGCCACTAGCTAATCACTCAAGAACAAGTTTAATCGGTTTACTTTGTTTGTTTTCTCACTAAGTTGTTGGATTTGAAGATGAAAAGGAATGTTCTCCTTTGGGTTTTTCTTCTTGCTTCTCACGGCTAGCAACAGCAGAAAATTGGGGAAGAATGAAGCTTAATTGGTCTTATAAGAAGACAAGAAGATTAGAACAAATTGTGTCCACAAGTTTAGCCAACACTTGGCTTGATTTCCACCACAAAATTTTTCTCTTTCCTTCCTTGCATTTTAGCCCTTTAATTTCGGCCAAGATGTCATCATGAGAGAGGAGATATTTTGCTCCATTAGTAATAAACTTGTATGGCAAGAAAGTGGTGGTCAAGAGGTGCGTTCAATCGGTAGTGCGCGGGACCCGCCGGATCGCGCCGTTTTTCTTAAAACTCACGTACTAGGGTTTTTACTTCCCATTCACTAACCTTATATCATTGCCACTAGTCACATATTATTTCTCACTT
>NW_020864863.1:72311-215952 GCF_003713205.1 Coffea eugenioides
GAATCATTTTATGTATAGTTGGGAATTGTTTCCGCTTCGCTTATGATATGTAATTATTGGAGAATATATTGTAATATTTGAGGTTTATCTCATAATTTATTTGAGGACTGTAGTGAACGACTGAGTCCCGGCGAGAGCTGGGCAGGCGGTCCGCCGAACCCTCTGGTTCGCCTTAGGGGGAGGTGGGGTCATCACACATTTGGTATATAATAACATATCGAAACATTTCAAATAAGTCACATGGTCCATTTTGTATAGTAAAAATATAACCTTCACAAATATCCAAGTAAAGCATTTAATCAAATATATTTCGAGTCAACACAACAAAACAAGATTGAAAACAAAACTTTCATTTTTGCACCTTTGAAATCTCAGAAAGGTAAGTACCACCTACCTTTGTCTGGCTGCTCGAGTAGGGCTACCTTAGCTCTTTTAAACTTGTGTCGTACCTATCAAACGTACATGTTTCTTAATTAGTTGATATTTCCTATAGATGCATAAATATACAAACTCTAAGCGAGTCGAAGATTCGTGTTCAGACCATTATATGCCCCCTGGCAGAGTTTTCCTAAATTGAAAATTTTCTATTTTTGGAAATTTTCTATTTTTAGAAAGTTTCAATTTTTGGAAAGTTTCTTAATTTGGAAAGTTCCTTTTTGGTAACGTTTCTTAATTTAAACGAAAATAATTATTCATAAGCATGTTTATTATTTTGACAATTATCTTACTATACATATTTATAATTTATAATTATTCATTATTATTATTATCATCCTTGTCGTCGCTACTTTATTTTATTACCACTTACATATATTTATTAATTAGTTATTATTACCTTTCACTTTATTTCTACTTTTGTGCCTGTGTAGGTGTTATTATTATTTATGTATACATGTACATACATATATATATTGACTTATTATAGTTATTGTTTTAGTTTGTTCCACTCATATTTATATTCATATTTTTGTTTATATCCTTAATTTATTTCATCTATATCCGTATTATTATTATCATTGTTATTGTCTAGAGCATTTAAAAGAAATCTAAAACCTATCTTATATTGTATAATTCAATCTAATGGTAATAGATTAAAATGTTTTAGCTTTCTTCTTCAATATCTTAGTCTTAATTAAATAAATTTGACTAACGAAATCTTTTAAAATATTCCCTTATTTTAGGTTGAGTTTTGAAATTTAGTTCCTATGTTAGTCCATGAAAAGTGCACTGTTTATACCTAAAATTTAATTATTGGACGTTCACTAAACCTATACTATGTTTTGGCCCAAATATACTTGCCCTTTTTTTTTCAAATTCTATTATTCTTATTATTACTATTATTATTGTCATTCATAATCCCCCCCCTTTTTTTTTACTTCTTCTTCTTTTGTTGGCCGACTTTTTTGGCCAGTGAAAGATGAGGGTCTGATGACCCTCCTTTGCTTTGTTTTTTTTTTCAATTTCTTATTAGGACCATGTCATGTCCGCAGCAAATTGCGGTGACTGCCATGTTTTTCTCGGTTTGCCTTTCGGCCAAATCTTTTTCCTTGGCCAAGGTTGCCGCCTCTTTCTTTTTTTCTTTTTTTTTGTTGTATAGCTGAAGTCCATAGCTTCAGCAACCCAACCACAATAGCAGTCGGCCGCCCGTTGCCGCTGCCCTTCGTCTTTTACAAAAAAAAAAAATTTCAACAGAAAGAAGATTAAACTTTATTCTACCCCATAATTAAGATTTCACACCCTATTCCTATCAATCCAAATACAAATTTTTCTAAATTTCTCATACAAGCATATATCTATCTATATATATATATAACATAATACATATGTGTAAAATCTTTAGAATAATTAATGCGATTAATAGAATTTAAACGAGGAGTTTTCACGTGAATCTGGAACTTGCAGGTTTAGGTGCCTAGTTGCCTGACTGATTGACAGCGACGCCTTCTTCTCTTTCTCTACTCTCTGATGGCTCTCGCTCTAAGGGGAGGCAGCCAATGAAAGGGAGGAATGATATTATTTTTTTTTATAAGTGTACCAAGCCCTAATAACCACCCACTAGTAGATGGGTTAGATAAGAGTTTTAACTGCTATGAACTTTTACCCTATCCTATCTTATTTCTATCCCTCAATTAATCCTTTCACCTATCCTACAATTATTTTTTTTTTACTTTTACTTATGGTAAATATCCATTTAGTTAATTGGCTAGAAAGAATGACCAACATTTTCGTTGCCCTAGATTATGCGGAGGAGAGGCGAGTGACTTTTGCTGTCTTTCAGTTTGAGGGTGCAACACGCGCTTGGTGGGATGTGATAAGGGAAAAATAGGAAAGAGCACAAACCCCTTGGACCTGGGAAAACCTTTTAAGAGAGTTTAATGAGAATTTTCTCCCACCCCTGGTTCAAGAGAAACGGGAGGACGAATTCATAAAAGTGAAGCAGGGGGCGTCTAGCGTGGTTGAGTATGAGGGGAAATTCACTAAACTTTCTAGGTACGTGTAACGACCCCACCTCCCCCCTAAGGCGTACCAGAGGGTTCGGCGGGCCGCCTGCCCAGCTCTCGCCGGGACTCACTCACTTACTACATTCCTCAAGTAAATTACAAGGTACAACTCAAATAATACATCCAATTCTCCAAAAGATATGTAAAGCGAAGCGAAAACCAATTCTAAGCGTAAAATGTAGATTTACATCCGATTCAAATCCAAATATTTATACAAGCCCAAAAGTACATAAGCCAAAACCAAAACTAAACTATACAAGATGTACGCCATCCAGCCACACAAAGATCCAAAAACAAGTTCTTCCTTTACTTCGATCCCTGTGGGGAGAAAAAGATAATAGGGGGTGAGCTAGAAGCTCAGCGAGTGACCAGTAAAATCAACAGCCAAGTATATTTCACAATAAAGCATTGATATGATGTCATGATGCAGTAATCAAATGTTCATTTATTGCTCATGTAAGCCAGTGAAGTTCTTGTACTTAAATACCCAATGCTCGTTTAGATCAAGTAGCCATGAAACAGAAGTAAGGAGCCATCGTGCTCCAAAGGATGTGTAAACAATAGTGGAGACATTGCTTCTAAGCACAAGACTTTCCAGGAACTCATTGGAGCCAAATTATGTCATGGCACACACACAAACACAATGATATGCAATTGTGCAATCAATGCAAGAATCATTTCAAAAGTAATCTTTGAGAAGTAGTGGAGGGATCACTCACACAAACTATAGTGCTTCAAGTAGTCACGTTCAATTATACTCCAGGTTTGGAGTCCAGATCTGCGATAGGAATCCAATTTGAGAACTTTGAAACACGAGTAAGATTTGAAACTTAAACGTTCCGTTCATAAGAATCAACCAATTGAAATTCATTTGAAAGGCATTCGTGAAACACTTGCTCGCTTTTCAAATCGTAAGGTTTTTGTAGCATATATACTTGGAAACAATACTTGAGTTGAAAGTACAAGGAAATACAAGTTTACATTGGCCATTATAGCTTTTCCTCAAGAGTACAAGTTCGTTTAGGTTTTTAATGTATACCATCGATAACAAAGTAGCAAAAGTTCTCGCTAGTTCAAGTGGTAATCACTTAACCTTCACTCAAGTTGCAAATATAGTTTTCTAGTTCTCGAGTAAAAATTCGGGCAGCATGCCCTTTGTGTTTACCTAATTTTTCAGCCATTTAGGCTTCATTATTTTTCTCAACTACAACCCAACATCGCATATATAAGCAATTCATGACAAGAGCCGTTCCATAGGCTCACAATATCATAATAGTAAGATTCACAACAATCACAAGTGCAGAAATGCAATCTAGCACAAAACAGATTTAACGTATGAATGCGGAAATAACATATCCGAGGCTACGCTTATCGGATTGAGGCGCAACCTATGCCGTTTCGAAGCTAAGACTCAGGGCTACAATGTTCATGAAGGTCGCTTAGTCCAGTTTCTAATGTAACTTGGTCAAATTCTCAAATTACTAAACCAGAAACCAATTCATCGGCTGTTTAAACGCAGAACACTGTAATGGTCATAACTCAGAGTACACAAGTCCGAATCAGGTGTTCTTAGAGGCATTTTAAAGCTACTTCAGAACACTACAACTTTCATGTTTTGGCCCAGAACTAAATCAGAATGGATCCTGGTCAAAAAACGTGATAAACTGGACTTAACTGGTGAAACGGACTGCTGGGAAATACTTAGAACAGTAAGGGTATTTTGGACTTTTCACGTCCTACGTTGCTCCGATTGAGCTGAAATTTTGTAGGCACCTATAAAATGCCATTCTATACAACTTTTCTTCTTTGAGCTAAGGCCAATTCGGCCTCTAACACACAGATACAAATTCGGACAGAATGTTGAGCAAATTTTCCAGATTTTGGAATTTTGAGTTTCTAGTGCAACTTTCCTTAATTTCTTGGTCTAATCACTACCACAACACCTTATAACACCTCAATTGCAACATATAAGCATCATACAACAATTTGGGCAGAATTTCCACAAGCCCTAGTTCATCAAATAAATTGGGGAAAACTACTAAAACAGGATAATCATCCATAATCTCACCACAAGATCAAGTTGCCAAGCTTAATTGAACAAAATTGAAAGCAAAACTTGGAGAGATAAGCTCTCTTACCTTGACTAGAGGTTACTACAAGTAGCCCAAGCTTTCTCCTCAAAAAATCACACCACAAGCCACTAGCTAATCACTCAAGAACAAGTTTAATCGGTTTACTTTGTTTGTTTTCTCACTAAGTTGTTGGATTTGAAGATGAAAAGGAATGTTCTCCTTTGGGTTTTTCTTCTTGCTTCTCACGGCTAGCAACAGCAGAAAATTGGGGAAGAATGAAGCTTAATTGGTCTTATAAGAAGACAAGAAGATTAGAACAAATTGTGTCCACAAGTTTAGCCAACACTTGGCTTGATTTCCACCACAAAATTTTTCTCTTTCCTTCCTTGCATTTTAGCCCTTTAATTTCGGCCAAGATGTCATCATGAGAGAGGAGATATTTTGCTCCATTAGTAATAAACCTGTATGGCAAGAAAGTGGTGGTCAAGAGGTGCGTTCAATCGGTAGTACGCGGGACCCGCCGGTTCGCGCCGTTTTTCTTAAAAACTCACGTACTAGTGTTTTTACTTCCCATTCACTAACCTTATATTATTGCCACTAGTCACATATTATTTCGCACTTAAAAGTCACTTTTAATCCCCAAATTTAATCCTTACTCTGTACCGAAAATTCATCCGGCGAAAAATCGCGAAAATCCTAACTTTGCTCCAAACTTGAAACCGAAGTGTAAAACCCTATTTTCTAGGTTTATTTACACTTATGTGAAATAATTGGGTAGTGGGTTTTGATAAATAATAATTTTCAAATAAAAGGGTATTTTAGTCCTTATCGGAAAGCCTTAAAGAGCTGGCTCTTTAAGCTGTTTATGCGGACCGAATTTCTTCCAGATTTATGTGGGCCGGATTCCTCACAAAACTCTATTCACCAGAAATTTTTCCTTTTCTTCTGCCTCGGGGCGTTACAACTCCCCTCCTTAAAAGAATGTCGTCCTCGACATTCCAACTTGTACTAATCAGATCAAAATAGTTCTCGATAGTCAATCACGTATTAAGAATCATTTCAAACTCGCTTATCATGATCAAATACTAATCAGATCAAATATCACAAAGGTCAATCACATACTAAGAATCACTCATTACAATCAAGTACTAAAAGTACTCCAATCCAACTTATCAAATAATCTTGATCCAATAGATAGTCAGACGAGTAACTGGATACATATACAAAAAGGGCTCGAAATCGGACTTAAAGTCCCTGATATTTGGAAAAACAATTCAGGACATAACGATATCTCAGGTCAGAAATTACCCCTGGTGGTGCTTTATAACACAACAAGCTAGCACTCAGCTATACTTCACCAGAGTCTCAGATGCAAGATTTTGTCCATGGCGGTGCTTTATAACACAACAGGTTAGCACAACGGCTATACCTCGCCAAAGAACCTCAGTTCAAAATTTCATCCTTGGTGGTGCTTTATAACACAACAAGCCAGCACAACGGCTAAACTTCACCAAAGGATCTTAGCTCAAGTAGATTGGCCCTGGTGGTGCTTTATAACACAACAAACTAGCACAACGGCTAAACTTCACCAGAGAGCCTCAAGTCAAAGTTTCATCTCTGATGGTGCTTTATAACACAACAGGTATGCCTCGCCAAAAGAATGACGGTGCTTTAAAACACAACAGGCAATACCTCATCAGAGAGGTTCAGTTCAAGAATTTCATCCCTGATGGTGCTTTATAACACAACAGGCATGCCTCGCCAGAAGAATGGCGGTGCTTTAAAACACAACAGGCAATGCCTCACCAGAGAGGTTCTGTTCAACCGTTACAGAAGAGTAGTAGCCGGTCTATAACCAAACAAGTACGAAAATGTTCAGAAACAGAGTCAAAAGCAGGGTTCAAGTGTATCGGTTCAAAAGCAGGGTCAATTATTTCAGGTTCAAGGAACACGGGTACGAGTAGAAACTCACTCGCCTAGCTTATGCCCAGTAATTCACACTCTCACGCAGTCATCAAACTCAAATCCACATACAGATCATATATAAATCAAGATACTTGCTCAAGAGTAAAAGAGATACCCTATTTTCAATTAGGTCAGGTCTATCCAGTGTATGTAAGGTACACTAGCCGATTCAAATTCAAGTCTACTTACAGGTCGTATACAAACCAAACTACTTGCTCATGCGTAAATGAAATACCATATATTTAGTCAAATCACGACCACTAAGTGTACGTAAAAGCACATTTGCCTAAACAATGTTCAAGTCTCAAGTGAACTCAGCCTAGTCAGTTTCCGACAGTTCAAAGTCAGTCTCAGGCAGTTCAAGTAGTTCAAATCCCAACACTTACAAATCGGATGGTGCCATCCTTAATCAAACAAGAAGACTAGATGAAGGTTGAAAAATCAAAAATTTTCTCAACAATCCAGCCACCACCATAATGTATCAAAACCCAAGCTAACACTTATTGGACAAGTCCCAGTCATTATTTCAATTTCCTCATTCAGTTAAGTCATGAGTCCAAGACAAATTCTTCTGCTCTCTAACCTGTGCCATTACAACTTATCTCAAACTCAATCATAATTTAGATTCACATCATCATACGTTAAACCATATTCCGTCTAAAATTCACGAGCATTTCCTCAGGAAAAATATCAGGTACACAAGTACAAGAATTCAAACTAAGAAACTTCACGACTCAAACCATATGGTTTTAAACGAAGCTCATCAAGTCATATCTTACGTGTACCATTTTCAAGATTCACAACTGACGCTCCAAAAGAGCACTGAACGTACAAATCAATCCCACAGTCCGGCATCCTAAACTTTAAGCCTAGGATACACTACAAAGATCTGAAGCCTAAGCTCTGATACCATTTGTAACGACCCCACCTCCCCCCTAAGGCGTACCAGAGGGTTCGGCGGGCCGCCTGCCCAGCTCTCGCCGGGACTCACTCACTTACTACATTCCTCAAGTAAATTACAAGGTACAACTCAAATAATACATCCAATTCTCCAAAAGATATGTAAAGCGAAGCGAAAACCAATTCTAAGCGTAAAATGTAGATTTACATCCGATTCAAATCCAAATATTTATACAAGCCCAAAAGTACATAAGCCAAAACCAAAACTAAACTATACAAGATGTACGCCATCCAGCCACACAAAGATCCAAAAACAAGTTCTTCCTTTACTTCGATCCCTGTGGGGAGAAAAAGATAATAGGGGGTGAGCTAGAAGCTCAGCGAGTGACCAGTAAAATCAACAGCCAAGTATATTTCACAATAAAGCATTGATATGATGTCATGATGCAGTAATCAAATGTTCATTTATTGCTCATGTAAGCCAGTGAAGTTCTTGTACTTAAATACCCAATGCTCGTTTAGATCAAGTAGCCATGAAACAGAAGTAAGGAGCCATCGTGCTCCAAAGGATGTGTAAACAATAGTGGAGACATTGCTTCTAAGCACAAGACTTTCCAGGAACTCATTGGAGCCAAATTATGTCATGGCACACACACAAACACAATGATATGCAATTGTGCAATCAATGCAAGAATCATTTCAAAAGTAATCTTTGAGAAGTAGTGGAGGGATCACTCACACAAACTATAGTGCTTCAAGTAGTCACGTTCAATTATACTCCAGGTTTGGAGTCCAGATCTGCGATAGAAATCCAATTTGAGAACTTTGAAACACGAGTAAGATTTGAAACTTAAACGTTCCGTTCATAAGAATCAACCAATTGAAATTCATTTGAAAGGCATTCGTGAAACACTTGCTCGCTTTTCAAATCGTAAGGTTTTTGTAGCATATATACTTGGAAACAATACTTGAGTTGAAAGTACAAGGAAATACAAGTTTACATTGGCCATTATAGCTTTTCCTCAAGAGTACAAGTTCGTTTAGGTTTTTAATGTATACCATCGATAACAAAGTAGCAAAAGTTCTCGCTAGTTCAAGTGGTAATCACTTAACCTTCACTCAAGTTGCAAATATAGTTTTCTAGTTCTCGAGTAAAAATTCGGGCAGCATGCCCTTTGTGTTTACCTAATTTTTCAGCCATTTAGGCTTCATTATTTTTCTCAACTACAACCCAACATCGCATATATAAGCAATTCATGACAAGAGCCGTTCCATAGGCTCACAATATCATAATAGTAAGATTCACAACAATCACAAGTGCAGAAATGCAATCTAGCACAAAACAGATTTAACGTATGAATGCGGAAATAACATATCCGAGGCTACGCTTATCGGATTGAGGCGCAACCTATGCCGTTTCGAAGCTAAGACTCAGGGCTACAATGTTCATGAAGGTCGCTTAGTCCAGTTTCTAATGTAACTTGGTCAAATTCTCAAATTACTAAACCAGAAACCAATTCATCGGCTGTTTAAACGCAGAACACTGTAATGGTCATAACTCAGAGTACACAAGTCCGAATCAGGTGTTCTTAGAGGCATTTTAAAGCTACTTCAGAACACTACAACTTTCATGTTTTGGCCCAGAACTAAATCAGAATGGATCCTGGTCAAAAAACGTGATAAACTGGACTTAACTGGTGAAACGGACTGCTGGGAAATACTTAGAACAGTAAGGGTATTTTGGACTTTTCACGTCCTACGTTGCTCCGATTGAGCTGAAATTTTGTAGGCACCTATAAAATGCCATTCTATACAACTTTTCTTCTTTGAGCTAAGGCCAATTCGGCCTCTAACACACAGATACAAATTCGGACAGAATGTTGAGCAAATTTTCCAGATTTTGGAATTTTGAGTTTCTAGTGCAACTTTCCTTAATTTCTTGGTCTAATCACTACCACAACACCTTATAACACCTCAATTGCAACATATAAGCATCATACAACAATTTGGGCAGAATTTCCACAAGCCCTAGTTCATCAAATAAATTGGGGAAAACTACTAAAACATGATAATCATCCATAATCTCACCACAAGATCAAGTTGCCAAGCTTAATTGAACAAAATTGAAAGCAAAACTTGGAGAGATAAGCTCTCTTACCTTGACTAGAGGTTACTACAAGTAGCCCAAGCTTTCTCCTCAAAAAATCACACCACAAGCCACTAGCTAATCACTCAAGAACAAGTTTAATCGGTTTACTTTGTTTGTTTTCTCACTAAGTTGTTGGATTTGAAGATGAAAAGGAATGTTCTCCTTTGGGTTTTTCTTCTTGCTTCTCACGGCTAGCAACAGCAGAAAATTGGGGAAGAATGAAGCTTAATTGGTCTTATAAGAAGACAAGAAGATTAGAACAAATTGTGTCCACAAGTTTAGCCAACACTTGGCTTGATTTCCACCACAAAATTTTTCTCTTTCCTTCCTTGCATTTTAGCCCTTTAATTTCGGCCAAGATGTCATCATGAGAGAGGAGATATTTTGCTCCATTAGTAATAAACCTGTATGGCAAGAAAGTGGTGGTCAAGAGGTGCGTTCAATCGGTAGTACGCGGGACCCGCCGGTTCGCGCCGTTTTTCTTAAAAACTCACGTACTAGTGTTTTTACTTCCCATTCACTAACCTTATATTATTGCCACTAGTCACATATTATTTCGCACTTAAAAGTCACTTTTAATCCCCAAATTTAATCCTTACTCTGTACCGAAAATTCATCCGGCGAAAAATCGCGAAAACCCTAACTTTGCTCCAAACTTGAAACCGAAGTGTAAAACCCTATTTTCTAGGTTTATTTACACTTATGTGAAATAATTGGGTAGTGGGTTTTGATAAATAATAATTTTCAAATAAAAGGGTATTTTAGTCCTTATCGGAAAGCCTTAAAGAGCTGGCTCTTTAAGCTGTTTATGCGGACAGAATTTCTTCCAGATTTATGTGGGCCGGATTCCTCACAAAACTCTATTCACCAGAAATTTTTCCTTTTCTTCTGCCTCGGGGCGTTACAGTACGCCCCAGAATTGGTAGCCACTGAGAGGAGAAGGATAAGGCTATTTGTACTGGGACTTAACGTGGAGTTCAAGAGTGGTTAGCAGCAGCCCAAATCTCTACTTTCACCGAAACCCTAAAGAAGGCGTAGAGAATCGAAAGTGCAAGGCTGCAAATTAAGGACTTTCATGCCAAGAAAAGGGGCACCCCTAGTCATCCCCCTGGACAAGCAGATAAGGGTGCCCCACCTTCTAAGAAGAAAAAAGGAACGGGAGGAGTAGAGACATCTAGTACACCAAAAGGGACTCAATCAAGAGGAGGCCACAATGGACGAGGGCAACCGAGGGAGACACCTCCAAGTGGTCAGGCTGTAGTTCCTTAAGTTATTTGTGGTTATTGTCGTAAGCCTAACCAAACAGAGAATGAGTGCTGGAAGAAATCGGAAAAGTGTTTGTATTATGGCAGCACTGAACATCAGATCGCAAACTGTCCGAGTATACCGAAGGAAGGAGGTAGTGCCCAACGGCCAGACAAGTCGGTATCTAAACAATCTAGTGCTGGAGGCAGTCGACCAAGAGTGCCAGCTAGGATTTATACATTAGGCTATCAACAGGTTTCTGATCCCGCTAAGGTCATTGAAGGTATAATTCTTGCTTTTCATTGTTTATCTAAGGTTCTAAGTGACACTAGTACGACACACTCTTTTGCAAAACCCTAGATTCATGAGATTGAATCAAAGTTTGACTGCTAATTGGGTGAATAGAAATTGTGAGATATGGGTTGGAGGGTGTAAGTTATTGATTAATCTGATAAGCATGACTATTAATGGGTATGATAATATCCTAAGTGTGAATTTCGAGGACGAAATTCTTTTTAAGGAGGGAATGATGTGAGGACCCAAAAAATTTTCTTATTTTTATCTTATTTACTGACGTATTTAAATATTTATTCACTCATTTTCTCCGAATTATTTATTTCAACCATTTTAAATCCATTTATATGGATTTATGTCTCCTTTATGTTTTTAAGACGTTTCGTTAGAAAATTTTATTTTTCGGAAGCTCGTTTGGTAAGGAATAACGAGTTCATGTTTTCGAGGCAATTTTCGATCCGAGAGTGCAATGATCTTGAAGATTTGAGAACTCATGTTTCATTCTTAAAATATTTATTTTTAATATTAATTACCCTAGTATTAGTTAGTTATATTATCGTTACATGAACTCCTTTTAATTTTCGCCTTATCGCGCGCGAATCGGATGTTCGCATTTTCGCATCAAATCGACCCAATGGAGATTTAAGAAAATTATTCTAGACTATTAAGAGTGAATAATTATAATATTAAGAGAAGTACATTTGAGGTTTAGTGCACAAGTGAAACAAACCCGAGAGCAAACGGACACGAAACCCTCGCGCGCGAGTACTATTCATAGTTGACTTTTGTGCAAATTTTAACCACAAATCACCCAAGCTTCTCCAAGAAGCTTCATTCATCAGCACACACTCTCTCCCCTCCCCTCAAGCTGGCCGAAACTCTTCAAGGAGAAGATGAAGAAAAGCTCTTCACCACTTCACTTCAACTCATGCTCCAAATCCTTCACAAATCACCATCCAACCTCAAAATCACTTGGGAATTCACTTAAGCTAGAAGAAAGACTTCATCTTGGCGGTTTTCTTGGAGTTTTAGTGATCAGAAATTTTGGTTTCTCTTAAAGCTAGGAGGTAACCATCCAATCTTTCATTCTTGGCTTTAATGGGTTTTATCCTTGGCTTGGAAGCTTGTAGCTTCATTATTGTTGTTATTACTTGGGTTGGAATGGTTGATGTGGGCTCTATGAATTCCCACCTTGGTTGTAAGGGCTGATATGATGATATAATGCTTGATTTGAGTTGTTTAAGTGTTGGTTAAGATGATTATGGATATAGAATCGAAGGAAAGTTGAAGGAAAACTTTGCATGGTTGCTGACCGAAATCTGTCCTGTTTGTGCCGTGCATTTAGTTCGAATTTTTGATGCTCAAATGACTTTGAAACTGATGTATATGTTGTATAGAAAGTTTCTACCAAAAACCATTTGAATTGGTTGAGCAAAACATGAAATTTCAAAATTTAATCAAATCTGGAAACTGTGTTCGGACAGCTTGAACAGTGTCCCTTTGATCGACCATATTTTTTGTACAGACGTAGAAATTGAGTGCCGTTTGTGGCATTTGAAACTAAACAGCTGTAGCTTTCCAATGGTATAAAATTCACTTTCTAGTTCAAAATGAGTGAGTCGTCGTGAGTCGGCAAAGTTGCAGCCCTGTTCTGATGGCCTATCCGAGAGAAAGGAAGAAGCTGCATTCTGGGGCTCTATTTTCTCTCACTTATGAATTGAATTTGTAAATGATTTGTTCTGATGAAATGTAGACTTATGATTCTAGTTTCCAACGCCACCAACCATTTTCAATTCCAAGTTGTATTGAGTGAGATATGGTTCGATTTCCAAACTGCGACAAATCTGGAAAACCCTACTTTTTGGCCAGCCGACTGGTCTAGTTTAACTTGGGATGTTTTGTTTCGAAAATCTTGATGTCCATTGCTTGTCAAATACTTATGAAATATTTTTTGGACCTTGGTTTCAAAAATGAATCAAATTGGAGTTGATATCATTGGGCAAAATGTTTGAAAAGGAAAGAAAACCAAAAAGACAGATTTGCTTTGGGAAATTTCTTGAATTTTGGTAGTTTTGTTAACTGTCTTCCCGTACGAGTTTTTGTGTGAACATTGATAGTGAAGCAGTCCTCATATGGAGGGTAGTGTGTACCAAATTTGGTGTTATTCTAAGACCATTTCAATACCCAACTGAAGTCCCAAAATTTGTTTTCAAATCTGGAAAATTCACAGAACAGTCTTCAATTTTGGCCAACTTTGAGCTGCTATATCTTGATGGTCAAAACTCCGAATCTAGTTCCGTTTGTTGTGTTTGAAACATTGATTGAAATTATTATCATGTTATGAATTTTAGATGCTAATTCACTTTTTGTGAATTTTACCGAATTTCCAAAGTTTTCCAAAAAACATGATCGAAACTGTCTTGTTTACTAGATCAACTACTTTGAGCTGAAAAATGATTGTCTTCCGTTTAGAATCTTTGAAAAGTGTCTTCTAGGAAATTTTTGTACTTTGAACCAAGATTCCAACGGCATAAAGTTTTCCAATTTTGGACCTACTGAGTGCAAGTTCTGACTTTTCTAAGTTTGACATGCAAAACTGAAATTTTCCGACACGATTGGAAAAGAGTTTTTGGAAACTCTTCCCTACCTTTTGATAATGATTGATCATTTCAAACTTGATTTCATGGAGGAAATTAGTTTTTCTTGTATTAATAAATCCTCACTTTTGAACCTTTATTTGGAGTGGTTGAGGTTCTTTGTTTGAGGTATTGACTAGTCTAAATGAGTGTACCTTCTTTCTTGATTAATACGTGATTGTGAGTGAGAAATATTTGTTAATTGTTCAGGAGCTCAAGGAGATTTCGAAGGGAATCTCGGTGCTGACACTTAAAGCTTTGTTTGCTCACTTATTTTGAATCGGTGAGTGTCAAGTGCATGATTTGTCGTGTTTATTTGATTAATCTTACTTGTATACGTGAACATAACTTGATGAGGCGAATGTGTACTTTATCGCACTCATTCTCCTTTATTTGACTTATACGTGTATTATACGTGAAGATGACTTGTATGTCGATCGGAGTGAATCTCGTCGATTATTATACGTGTACTCGTGGGGGACGCCCAAATCTCATTGGCCAATCTTACAACTCGAGCCGGCATGGGTTTGGTCGAGAAGCTTGATGAACCATAAGAATATTACAAAGCAAAACTTGGTCTTTTGAGATCTTGTTCGGCATACTCGTGGAGTATCATACTTTTCGTGCATGTTCGGCATACTCGTGGATGGAGGAAGTAGTAAGTGAAGTTTCTACCGACTTAATACCTACCCAGATGACGGAGTGTCATCACGAGGGGGTATTGGATCGAGCCTTGGCGAAGCAAGTGGAAATTAGCTCCTGAGAGCTCCCGTATCCTTAACAAGTGTGTTATATTATAACTTGTGAATTATTTGAACTTTCTGGCTTTGATTCTTGTACATATGTTATTGTTACTTGTTACTTGAACTACGTATTTGCATGTGCATGTTTTGTTTTTTTTTCTTGGCCTCACGAGCATCCGTTCACCCCGTTAGATTTGTTTTCCTTAACAGGAGTTGAAATGGAAGGAATTTTGGAAAAGCCTACTTGATGGCTCTTTTGACTAGAATTTTGGGAATGTACTTTATTAGACATCTTATGGAAGTTGTCTATTTTAGAAAAGTGGATGTATTTTGAAACTTGTAATGTAAGATTGAATATCTATTTATGGAAGAGACTTTTTTTCTTACGTCGTCTGGTATTAATAGTTATTATTGTATTAAACTTGAATGGGAATCGTACCGAGTCCTGGCGAGAGTTGGGTAGGCATTCCGCGAGAATACCCTTGGGTTTGCCTTTAGGAGAAGTGGGGGCATCACAACCTCCCCCTAGGGCGTACCCAAGGGTTTGGTGGACTGTTTGCCCAACTCTCGCTAGGATTCACTCACTAACGTTCTTGAAATAGCTGTTCAAGTCTCGAAATTAATATAAAACTTCCATTTCCAACCAACAATTCAAACGTAATTTACAATCTAAAAGTAAAACATAGGATTTACATTTCTAAAGATTCCAAATACATCTCATCTACAAAAGTATACACTAGTTCACGGCTACTTTGTGACGACCCCACCTCCCCCTAGGGCGTGCCCAAGGGTTTGGCGGACCGCCTATCCAGCTCTCAGCAGGACTAACTCACTTACTCAACTCTCAAGATTAATCATTCAGGCCTCAAAAATAACATTTAAATTCTACAATTCAATCAAAATGTAAACTTATTTACAAACCCAAAAGTCAAACGTATGATACAACATCAAATGTCAAAATATATCCTATCAACCAAAAAGTATAAGTACAAGAGGGTTACACACTATAGTTCACATTCAATTGTTTCGGACCTCCATTCCTGTAAGGAAAACAAAAACTAAAGGAATGAGCTAAAAGCCCAGTGAGGTTCCTAAACAAGCAATCAGGTAGGGAAACCATGGAAACATTATATTTAACAATTTGCATACTTTGCATAACAATAACCAGTCATTCAAGAAATAAATACTCAATCATTGGAAGGATACGTGCTCATTTGGAGCCATTCATTCAAGTCATTCATTCATTCATTCGCCAACCATTTTCCTTATCCCTCCGACATTAGAAAACATTTGCAAGTGAAAACTCCTTCAGTGATCTTGTCATTCATTCATTGATATCATTGCATTGAATTCACTGGCCAGTTCTCCACCAGATTTCGTGGTAATACTCGAGTATACCAAACATTGTCCCAGGGTCACCAGCCGCCCGACCGAGTCTGCTTCTGGCTCGAGTCGACTGGCAACGAAGGGCAAGGGCCCAGTTCAGCCAAAAGGCTTACATTCATGCACAATTAGCATTCAATCATTTAATCATTGAAAATTTCACGTTCACTTAGGTTAAGTGCGATAAAGTACACACTCGCCTATCGAAAATTCATTTAACAATCATTAAAAAACATTTAACATTCAAGCAAATATTCACAACAATTCACATAGTCATTGGAAGCACAACATGCAAAGAACACTCACCAGTTTAAGCAAAATCACATCAAAAGTTTCCTTTCGGATTATGCCTTTGATCACCGACAAACCCTAAGAATAACCAAGAAAAAATATTATAGTTCAACCATCCAAAGTTTAGATGAATCAAAGATAATCCGAGTAACTATTAGTACAAAGGTGCAAATATGGTTTTGAAGTGAAAAGAGAACATTTAGACCCAAGGGACATAAGTAACCAAGAATTTCCTCATTCCAATCATAAACCAAGCTCAAAATGGTTTAACAACTCCAACTTAAAGTTGGTAAGGACAGTTTTAGGAAAACAGAATTTTTTCAGTTTTGCGTGATGCTATTTGAAAAATCATATCTCAAGCTTCTTAAGGCCAAAATTTATAAACTTTATACCGTTGGAAAATAAATTCAAAGAGTTACAATTTCTCAGAAGACACCTTTGCAAGATTCTGTCCAAAAATCAGTCAAAATCCAATCTCAAATGGCTGCTTTATCCAGTAGAAAGACAGAACAGGAATGGAAATTCAGTCAACTTTGGAAAATCACAGACATTCATAGGAAGTGAGGAAATTTCTGAAATTTTCACAGTATAAATTACTCTGAATCTAGTTTCAAACACAACAAGCATAACTCAATTTGGATTTTTCAACACCAAGATATGACAGATTTCCCAAGACTGCTCAGAGTCTCCTGTGGGAAAAATTTCAGCAGCACTTCGTTTGTGTTTACCAATTTTTCCAACCATTTCAAGGCTACACTTTCACCACAAGACAGCCCCAATCAAGTTCACAAGATATAGGATACATAGAGTACGTATTTTACTCACAAAAGTAGCTATAACCAACATATACCTAAGCTGAAAATTAACCAAACCCTAGAAACAATTTCACCAAACCCTAGCAAAACCATGAAATTACCATAAATATGCTTCCTTCAACTTCAATCATAACATATCTTGCATAAATCTCAAGAAACAAGTAAAAGAGATGTTTTCTAGAAATTTTACTTCAAGGACGAAATTCTTTTAAGGAGGGGAGATTGTGATACCCCGACTTCTTTAAACCCTAAATTCTAATCAAAAGAAAAAAAACACCTAGTTTACTTGTGACTAACCGGTTTTCTTAAATTTCTCATTTTTAATCGGAACCCTAATTGTAATCAATGGAATTGTAAAATCCCGCACATTTTTCTTAAAATTCCTTTTATTTGGAAATTATTACTTTCTAATAGCCCTACTACTCAATCACCCCACAATATGTGTAAATGAACCTAGAAAGTAGGGTTTCACTTTTCGTTTTCAAGTTAGAGCGAATTAGGATTTTTCACGTTTTTCCGTAGTGTGACTATTCGGTACGGAGTGAGGATCAAATTTGGTAGTTAAGAGTGACTTTTGGATGAGAAAATATTATGTGATTTGAAGTGATAATAATAAGTTAGTGATTAGAAGGTAAAAACCCTAGTATACGTGATTTAAGAAAAAATGGCTCGAACCGACGGGTATCGATCACTACCGATTGAACCCACCACTTGACCACCACTTCCCTACCACCACATACCCTTGATATTTTTGCAAAATATCTCCCTCATCCTCAGCCATATAGCCAAATTATGTGGGCCAAAATGCAAGGAAAAGAAAGTAAAATTTGGATGGTTTTGATGGTGACAAGTGTTGGTTATCTATGGTCCCTTGACCAACCCTTTTGTCTTGCCTTCTTATCTCTCATTTCAGCTCATTTCCCTCATTTTCTTTCTGTTTTGGCTGAGATCAAGGAGAGGGAAAAGAGTGAGGAGAGTTTTCAATCTTCTACCTTGAATCCATCCTTTTGAGTGCAACCAAGAAAAACTAAACCGATTAATCACTAGTTTGGAAGCTTGGGAAGCTTAAGGAACCAAAAATTTCAAGGAGAGGTGGAAGATCATTCTTGCAAGCTCTTGTCTTGAGGTATAATGGCTGATCAACCTTTCTTTCTCCATTAATCATGATTAAGTTGGGTGTAACAGCCCCACTTTCCCCTAAGGCGAACCAAAGGGGTTAGCGGACTGCCTGCCCAGCTCTCGCCAGGACTACGAGCAGTTACACGCGATCTAAAACGTTTCAGGAAAGTAAAAGCGCGCTCGAACAAGCCACAAGTATCAAAATAAACAAAATTGAAAAAAAACGGAAACGATGAATAGTGCCTGGAACAGTGGAATCCGGCCGGAATCTGGCCGGATTCTTGGCCGGATACTGTCCAGTGAGCAAGGCCGGATTTTAAAAAAAATCCCAAGGCAATCCGGCCGACAATCCGGCTAGTTTCTGGCCGGATTTGGCCCTGTTCATTCCCGCCAAGAATTTTTCTTTCGCCGTTTGAAATACAAGTTAATCCGAAATCCAACCAAATGTCAACCAAACATTGAAATGTAACATTTACAAGCCAAAAGCCAAAGCGGCATATCAAAACGATTCATCATGGATATACATGTTCGGTTTGCCAATCAAAAGTCATTGAACCCAATACACATTAGGGTTTCATTCAAAGAGCTATTCAAAAGACATTTACATGAGCTCAACTTGACAACCAACTAACACAACCTTTTCCAAAAGTGGTAATTTCCTGTAAGGAAAACAAATAGAACGGAATGAGCTTAAGCCCAGTGAGTTACTACCACATAAGCAACAAAGAGCATATAGCATAACCTTTCATTTCAAGTACACAATGAAAGAGTAAAACAAGTCGGTAAAAGGATACGGACGGCTCTCAAGAGCCCATTTCCACGCGTACATTCTTGATCCAATCTCATTGACTCTCCGTCAACGTTTATGAGTACCAACCGTAGAACCCACTTCACTCCCATCCCTTCCACCAAACATACCCTAACCGGGCCCGCAC
This sequence comes from Coffea eugenioides, assembly GCF_003713205.1. NCBI lineage: Eukaryota > Viridiplantae > Streptophyta > Magnoliopsida > Gentianales > Rubiaceae > Coffea > Coffea eugenioides. The sequence continues at coordinate 91,360 of NW_020864863.1, forward strand.
TCCAATCAGTAGCTTTTGGTAATACTCGAGTTTACCGGAATCAAGAGTCTCATTACTACAAGATTCCCCAGTACAGTCCCTGTGGCATGTCAATTTTCACGACCAAGCCCTCGCCGGCTCGATTCAATTGACCACCAACGGGGTTGAGCTCAGTAGTACAGTAGGGCCGTTGGATACTCGTCCAACCGACACCCAAACAGTTTCCCATGAATGGAATTCAATATCTCATATAGCAAGTGCAGTATTACAGTGAAACGGTAAACAGTCATTAACAAGATAAAAAGGATGAGGGCGGTCAAGTACACCCTCACCTTAATCATTTCCAATACCCAAACAAGCCTTCAAGGCATCACAATCACATATAGCAAAGCCACATTATAAACATTTGAGTGAGTAGTATACTCACCACTCAAGTAGGTGATGTTTCATGCACCGTCGTTAAACGAACGTCGTGCACCACCGTCACTGTGACGCCCCGAAAAAAAAATGAGTTTGAGAACCCGGAAATTTTCTAATTTTCTAGGGTTTATTTTATTTACTCGCCCGTCTTTTCTACATTTTCTTGATTAGAAAAATTCCCCAGATATAGTTTATGAGCAAATATCGTTTTCAAATGATTTTTCTAGTATTGGAGAGTTTTTGAGAAATTAAGAATAGATAATGGACGTGGGACCCACTAGTGCGAAAAGTTCGGAAAAATTCGGCCAATTAGGTTAAATTCCGGATACTGGTGGAAATTTATCGGATGTTAAGAGATAAGTAGAGGGTGAGATTTGATTGATGTGAGAGAAAAAAAAAGGATAGGATTGCATTAATGAAGGTGACAAGTGTCACCATTATATTGGATATGACTTATGACAACTATTCACCTTTTTGACTTTTTTTTCCATTGAGTTAAATATCTCAAAAAAATCAATAAAATTCACTCTTTTCTTCTCCTCCATGGCCGGCTCTCTCTTGAGCAAAGAAGAAAGAAACTCTTCACCATTTTAGCTTCCATTTAGCTCAATCTTCCAAAAACAATTGCCTAAACTAGTTTCTACTCCATAAAATCCCTCTATTAGGTGCTAGTAAGTTGTTTGGTGAAGTTTTTAAGGAAGCTAAGGTGTTCTACTACTCCCTCTCTCTTGTTTACTTGGTAAGTGGTGATTGAATATCCTCCTACACTTAATGATGTTTAATTTGTGCCTAGTGGTGGCTAAAGTGTTGAAATTTGTGATTTATTTCTTGGTTTGAGATGAATTGGTGAAGTTTTTATTTTATTGATGAATTTTCTGGTTTAATGTGATCATGTTGTTGTGGCCTTGTATGATGATTGGAAATGGCCTAGAATGACTCTAGTAAGTGTAAATGATTGGCAATTGCAATCAATTTCTATTTTGGAAGAAATTCTGGAAAATTAGGGTTCTTGGTTCTTCATTCTGTCCGAAATTTTAGGTCCTAGATAGAGGCTGAATTGGCCTTAGCTCAAAACATGAAAGTTGTAGGTAGTGATGTTTTAAAGGTACCTGTAAAATGTCAGATCAATTGGAGTAGTGTAGAATGAGATAAGCCGAAATTACTATTGCTGTTCTGGGTTCATCAGGATGTTAGAACTGCGTCTGAAATGGGTTGTTTTGACTGGAATTGTTTTGGATTTGGGTGTTGAGGTCTTCTGATGAAATGTAGCTTGATGTCCTAGCTACCATATGCCTTTGGAATTTCTGCATTTGGACCTGTTTAGACTGAGTTGTACTGATTACAAGATAGTGTGATTTGTAAACCTGCAATTACGGTTCTGGTTTGGTATTTTGCATATTTGACCTAGTTATGCTGGGATTTGGACTGAGTGACCTTCTACATTGTTTTAGCCCTGGTTCTTAGCTTCGAAATGGTGGGTCTTACACCCTAATCCGACCATCGTAGCGCCTTTGGTACCATTACCGCAAAATGACGTCAAAACTGTTTTTTCTGGTTTTGAGCTTAACTTTCATTTCCGGATTTTCCCTTGCTGGACTTGTACTAGTACTACTTGGAGCTTGCTGAATGGCTATTGGATGAACTTGTTGTTGTGTGTGTACCTTTGGGACTGATTTGAGGAAGTAATGAAGCCATGATGGCTGGAAAAGTTAACAAATTCAGGGAAAGTGCTGTCCGAACTTTGAAGGAACTCGTTTGCATTGAGTTTGTGATTTAAGACTTGGATTTGAGCAAGGCAACGATATTTGATGGATGATTGCTGAGCCATGGCGGTGAGTGACCTCAAACTGTTTCCAAATTTACTTTTGAACCGCTTTCCTGCATTATCTACTTTTGAACTGTTTTCAAAGTTACTTTTGGAACTGTTTTCTTACATATCATGTGTGCTTGCATCTTAGTGTCTTGTTATTATTGATTTTGCTTTCAATGATTGTTAAAACGAGTTTTCTAGGCGAGTGTGTACTTTATCGCACTCGACCTAAATAAATATGAAATTTCAATGATTAGTGATTAAATGCTACTTGCGCATGAATGTAAGCCTTTTGGGCTGAACTGGCCATTGCCCCTTGTTACCGGTCGTCTCGAGCCAGAAGCGGACTCGGTCGGGCGACTAGGAACTTGGGTGAACGTTTCGGTATACTCGAGTATTACCTTGTAGGTTGGTGGAGCCTGGCCAAAAGCCAGGGACGGGGTGAATGAAATGCACGAATGAAACCAAAAATGCAATGAAATGACAGGAGAACGAACGTATCCTTTTCATGAATGGTTACTATCGCTTTCCATTGTAAATGTTTCTTGAATTATTGATACTCCATATTTAATGTTTTGTAAATGTTGAAATTGTTTCTGGACTTATCATTTGATTTGAATTGAACATCATTGAAATGAACTATGGTTGAACCGATTTGATTACTGATTTTACTGGTTACTCGCTGAGCTTCTAGCTCACCCCAAAATGTTTTATACCCCTCCACAGGGCTCAAGGCGAAGGAAGGGCTTGTAGCGTTTATTCATGGATTATTTCATGTATGGATTGAACTTGGATTTCCTTTTGTGTAATCATTCATATTGGGATTGTATTGAACGTTTAGAACGTTTAGAATTGATTGGATGTGTAATAGTCTAGTTTTGGACTTCCTCCTGTATACTAATTGTGATCAAGGATCAGAGTGGCGCAGTGGAAGCGTGGACGCTTCGTTTTTGATATTTTAAATGTTGGAATATTTGATTTATATTTGGGATTTTATCTTGTATTGGTTTGAGGATTGTAGTGAACGACTGAGTCCCGGCGAGAGCTGGGCAGGCGGCCCGCCGAACCCTCTGGTTCGCCTTAGGGGGAGGTGGGGCTGTGACAGTTGGTATCAGAGCTTAGGCTTCAGATCTCTGTAGTGTATCCTAGGCTTGAAGTTTAGGATGCCGGACTGTGGGTTTGAATTGACTCTTGAGAGATTTTTGCGGGATGTCTTGACTTGATTGGTACAAGAGGGAATGTCGAGGACGACATTCTTTTAAGGAGGGGAGATTGTGACGCCCCGAAAAAAAAATGAGTTTGAGAACCCGGAAATTTTCTAATTTTCTAGGGTTTATTTTATTTACTCGCCCGCCTTTTCTACATTTTCTTGATTAGAAAAATTCCCCAGATAAAGTTTATGAGCAAATATCGTTTTCAAATGATTTTTCTAGTATTGGAGAGTTTTTGAGAAATTAAGAATAGATAATGGACGTGGGACCCACTAGTGCGAAAAGTTCGGAAAAATTCGGCCAATTAGGTTAAATTCCGGATACTGGTGGAAATTTATCGGATGTTAAGAGATAAGTAGAGGGTGAGATTTGATTGATGTGAGAGAAAAAAAAAGGATAGGATTGCATTAATGAAGGTGACAAGTGTCACCATTATATTGGATATGACTTATGACAACTATTCACCTTTTTGACTTTTTTTTCCATTGAGTTAAATATCTCAAAAAAATCAATAAAATTCACTCTTTTCTTCTCCTCCATGGCCGGCTCTCTCTTGAGCAAAGAAGAAAGAAACTCTTCACCATTTTAGCTTCCATTTAGCTCAATCTTCCAAAAACAATTGCCTAAACTAGTTTCTACTCCATAAAATCTCTCTATTAGGTGCTAGTAAGTTGTTTGGTGAAGTTTTTAAGGAAGCTAAGGTGTTCTACTACTCCCTCTCTCTTGTTTACTTGGTAAGTGGTGATTGAATATCCTCCTACACTTAATGATGTTTAATTTGTGCCTAGTGGTGGCTAAAGTGTTGAAATTTGTGATTTATTTCTTGGTTTGAGATGAATTGGTGAAGTTTTTATTTTATTGATGAATTTTCTGGTTTAATGTGATCATGTTGTTGTGGCCTTGTATGATGATTGGCAATGGCCTAGAATGACTCTAGTAAGTGTAAATGATTGGCAATTGCAATCAATTTCTGTTTTGGAAGAAATTCTGGAAAATTAGGGTCCTTGGTTCTTCATTCTGTCCGAAATTTTAGGTCCTAGATAGAGGCCGAATTGGCCTTAGCTCAAAACATGAAAGTTGTAGGTAGTGATGTTTTAAAGGTGGCTGTAAAATGTCAGATCAATTGGAGTAGTGTAGAATGAGATAAGCTGAAATTACTATTGCTGTTCTGGGTTCATCAGGATGTTAGAACTGCGTCTGAAATGGGTTGTTTTGACTGGAATTGTTTTGGATTTGGGTGTTGAGGTCTTCTGATGAAATGTAGCTTGATGTCCTAGCTACCATATGCCATTGGAATTTCTGCATTTGGACCTGTTTAGACTGAGTTGTACTGATTACAGCATAGTGTGATTTGTAAACCTGCAATTACGGTTCTGGTTTGGTATTTTGCATATTTGACCTAGTTATGCTGGGATTTGGACTGAGTGACCTTCTACATTGTTTTAGCCCTGGTTCTTAGCTTCGAAATGGTGGGTCTTACACCCTAATCCGACCATCGTAGCGCCTTTGGTACCATTACCGCAAAATGACGTCAAAACTGTTTTTTCTGGTTTTGAGCTTAACTTTCATTTCCGGACTTTTCCCTAGCTGGACTTGTACTAGTACTACTTGGAGCTTGCTGAATGGCTATTGGATGAACTTGTTGTTGTGTGTGTACCTTTGGGACTGATTTGAGGAAGTAATGAAGCCATGATGGCTGGAAAAGTTAACAAATTCAGGGGAAGTGCTGTCCGAACTTTGAAGGAACTCGTTTGCATTGAGTTTATGATTTAAGACTTGGATTTGAGCAAGGCAACGATATTTGATGGATGATTGCTGAGCCATGGCGGTGAGTGACCTCAAACTGTTTCCAAATTTACTTTTGAACCGCTTTCCTGCATTATCTACTTTTGAACTGTTTTCAAAGTTACTTTTGGAACTGTTTTCTTACATATCATGCGTGCTTGCATCTTAGTGTTCTTGTATTATTCGATTTTGCTTTCAATGATTGTAAAACAGTTTTCTAAGGCGAGCTGTGTACTTTATCGCACATCGACCTAAATAAATATGAAATTTTCAATGATTATGATTAAATCCTACTTCGCATGAATGTAAGCCTTTTGGGCTGAACTGCCATTGCCCCTTGTTTACGCGTCGTCTCGAGCCCAGAAGCGGACTCGGCGGGCGACTAGGAACTTGGGTGAACGTTTCGGTATACTCGAGTATTACCTTGTAGGTTGGTGGAGCCTGGCCAAAAGCCAGGGACGGGGTGAATGAATGCACGAATGAAACCAAAAATGCAATGAAATGACAGGAGAACGAACGTATCCTTTTCAATGTTACTATCGCTTTCCATTGTAAATGTTTCTTGAATTATTGATACTCTATATTTAATGTTTTGTAAATGTTGAAATTGTTTCTGGACTTATCATTTGATTTGAATTGAACATCATTGAAATGAACTATGGTTGAACCGATTTGATTACTGATTTTACTGGTTACTCGCTGAGCTTCTAGCTCCCAAAAATGTTTTATACCCCTCCACAGGGCTCAAGGCGAAGGAAGGGCTTGTAGCGTTTATTCATGGATTATTTCATGTATGGATTGAACTTGGATTTCCTTTTGTGTAATCATTCATATTGGGATTGTATTGAACGTTTAGAACGTTTAGAATTGATTGGATGTGTAATAGTCTAGTTTTGGACTTCCTCCTGTATACTAATTGTGATCAAGGATCAGAGTGGCGCAGTGGAAGCGTGGACGCTTCGTTTTTGATATTTTAAATGTTGGAATATTTGATTTATATTTGGGATTTTATCTTGTATTGGTTTGAGGATTGTAGTGAACGACTGAGTCCCGGCGAGAGCTGGGCAGGCGGCCCGCCGAACCCTCTGGTTCGCCTTAGGGGGAGGTGAGGCTGTGACAGTTGGTATCAGAGCTTAGGCTTCAGATCTCTGTAGTGTATCCTAGGCTTGAAGTTTAGGATGCCGGACTGTGGGTTTGAATTGACTCTTGAGAGATTTTTGCGGGATGTCTTGACTTGATTGGTACAAGAGGGAATGTCGAGGACGACATTCTTTTAAGGAGGGGAGATTGTGACGCCCCGAAAAAAAAATGAGTTTGAGAACCCTGAAATTTTCTAATTTTCTAGGGTTTATTTTATTTACTCGCCCGCCTTTTCTACATTTTCTTGATTACAAAAATTCCCCAGATAAAGTTTATGAGCAAATATCGTTTTCAAATGATTTTTCTAGTATTGGAGAGTTTTTGAGAAATTAAGAATAGATAATGGACGTGGGACCCACTAGTGCGAAAAGTTCGAAAAAATTCGGCCAATTAGATTAAATTTCGGATACTGGTGGAAATTTATCGGATGTTAAGAGATAAGTAGAGGGTGAGATTTGATTGATGTGAGAGAAAAAAAAGGATAGGATTGCATTAATGAAGGTGACAAGTGTCACCATTATATTGGATATGACTTATGACAACTATTCACCTTTTTGACTTTTTTTTCCATTGAGTTAAATATCTCAAAAAAATCAATAAAATTCACTCTTTTCTTCTCCTCCATGGCCGGCTCTCTCTTGAGCAAAGAAGAAAGAAACTCTTCACCATTTTAGCTTCCATTTAGCTCAATCTTCCAAAAACAATTGCCTAAACTAGTTTCTACTCCATAAAATCCCTCTATTAGGTGCTAGTAAGTTGTTTGGTGAAGTTTTTAAGGAAGCTAAGGTGTTCTACTACTCCCTCTCTCTTGTTTACTTGGTAAGTGGTGATTGAATATCCTCCTACACTTAATGATGTTTAATTTGTGCCTAGTGGTGGCTAAAGTGTTGAAATTTGTGATTTATTTCTTGGTTTGAGATGAATTGGTGAAGTTTTTATTTTATTGATGAATTTTCTGGTTTAATGTGATCATGTTGTTGTGGCCCTGTATGATGATTGGCAATGGCCTAGAATGACTCTAGTAAGTGTAAATGATTGGCAATTGCAATCAATTTCTGTTTTGGAAGAAATTCTGGAAAATTAGGGTTCTTGGTTCTTCATTCTGTCCGAAATTTTAGGTCCTAGATAGAAGCCGAATTGGCCTTAGCTCAAAACATGAAAATTTTAGGTAGTGATGTTTTAAAGGTGCCTGTAAAATTTCAGATCAATTGGAGTAGTGTAGAATGAGATAAGCCGAAATTACTATTGCTGTTCTGGGTTCATCAGGATGTTAGAACTGCGTCTGAAATGGGTTGTTTTGACTGGAATTGTTTTGGATTTGGGTGTTGAGGTCTTCTGATGAAATGTAGCATGATGTCCTAGATACCATATGCCTTTGGAATTTCTACATTTGGACCTTTTTAGACTGAGTTGTACTGATTACAGCATAGTGTGATTTGTAAACCTGCAATTACGGTTCTGGTTTGGTATTTTGCATATTTGACCTAGTTATGCTGGGATTTGGACTGAGTGACCTTCTACATTGTTTTAGCCCTGGTTCTTAGCTTCGAAATGGTGGGTCTTACACCCTAATCCGACCATCGTAGCGCCTTTGGTACCATTACCGCAAAATGACGTCAAAACTATTTTTTCTGGTTTTGAGCTTAACTTTCATTTCCGGACTTTTCCCTAGCTGGACTTGTACTAGTACTACTTGGAGCTTGCTGAATGGCTATTGGATGAACTTGTTGTTGTGTGTGTACCTTTGGGACTGATTTGAGGAAGTAATGAAGCCATGATGGCTGGAAAAGTTAACAAATTCAGGGGAAGTGCTGTCCGAACTTTGAAGGAACTCGTTTGCATTGAGTTTGTGATTGAAGACTTGGATTTGAGCAAGGCAACGATATTTGATGGATGATTGCTGAGCCATGGCGGTGAGTGACCTCAAACTGTTTCCAAATTTACTTTTGAACCACTTTCCTGCATTATCTACTTTTGAACTGTTTTCAAAGTTACTTTTGGAACTGTTTTCTTACATATCATGCGTGCTTGCATCTTAATGTCTTGTTATTATTGATTTTGCTTTCAATGATTGTTAAAACGAGTTTTCTAGGCGAGTGTGTACTTTATCGCACTCAACCTAAATAAATATGAAATTTTCAATGATTAGTGATTAAATGCTACTTGCGCATGAATGTAAGCCTTTTGGGCTGAACTGGCCATTGCCCCCTGTTTAATGGTCGTCTCGAGCCAGAAGCGGACTCGGTCGGGTGACTAGGAACTTGGGTGAACGTTTCGGTATACTCGAGTATTACCTTGTAGGTTGGTGGAGCCTGGCCAAAAGCCAGGGACGGGGTGAATGAATGCACGAATGAAACCAAAAATGCAATGAAATGACAGGAGAACGAACGTATCATTTTCATGAATGTTACTATCGCTTTCCATTGTAAATGTTTCTTGAATTATTGATACTCCATATTTAATGTTTTGTAAATGTTGAAATTGTTTCTGGACTTATCATTTGATTTGAATTGAACATCATTGAAATGAACTATGGTTGAACCGATTTGATTACTGATTTTACTGGTTACTCGCTGAGCTTCTAGCTCACCCCAAAAATGTTTTATACCCCTCCACAGGGCTCAAGGCGAAGGAAGGGCTTGTAGCGTTTATTCATGGATTATTTCATGTATGGATTGAACTTGGATTTCCTTTTGTGTAATCATTCATATTGGGATTGTATTGAACGTTTAGAACGTTTAGAATTGATTGGATGTGTAATAGTCTAGTTTTGGACTTCCTCCTGTATACTAATTGTGATCAAGGATCAGAGTGGCGCAGTGGAAGCGTGGACGCTTCGTTTTTGATATTTTAAATGTTGGAATATTTGATTTATATTTGGGATTTTATCTTGTATTGGTTTGAGGATTGTAGTGAACGACTGAGTCCCGGCGAGAGCTGGGCAGGCGGCCCGCCGAACCCTCTGGTTCGCCTTAGGGGGAGGTGGGGCTGTGACAGTTGGTATCAGAGCTTAGGCTTCAGATCTCTGTAGTGTATCCTAGGCTTGAAGTTTAGGATGCCGGACTGTGGGTTTGAATTGACTCTTGAGAGATTTTTGCGGGATGTCTTGACTTGATTGGTACAAGAGGGAATGTCGAGGACGACATTCTTTTAAGGAGGGGAGATTGTGACGCCCCGAAAAAAAAATGAGTTTGAGAACCCTGAAATTTTCTAATTTTCTAGGGTTTATTTTATTTACTCGCCCGCCTTTTCTACATTTTCTTGATTACAAAAATTCCCCAGATAAAGTTTATGAGCAAATATCGTTTTCAAATGATTTTTCTAGTATTGGAGAGTTTTTGAGAAATTAAGAATAGATAATGGACGTGGGACCCACTAGTGCGAAAAGTTCGAAAAAATTCGGCCAATTAGATTAAATTTCGGATACTGGTGGAAATTTATCGGATGTTAAGAGATAAGTAGAGGGTGAGATTTGATTGATGTGAGAGAAAAAAAAGGATAGGATTGCATTAATGAAGGTGACAAGTGTCACCATTATATTGGATATGACTTATGACAACTATTCACCTTTTTGACTTTTTTTCCATTGAGTTAAATATCTAAAAAAAAATCAATAAAATTCACTCTTTTCTTCTCCTCCATGGCCGGCTCTCTCTTGAGAAAAGAAGAAAGAAACTCTTCACCATTTTAGCTTCCATTTAGCTCAATCTTCCAAAAACAATTGCCTAAACTAGTTTCTACTCCATAAAATCCCTCTATTAGGTGCTAGTAAGTTGTTTGGTGAAGTTTTTAAGGAAGCTAAGGTGTTCTACTACTCCCTCTCTCTTGTTTACTTGGTAAGTGGTGATTGAATATCCTCCTACACTTAATGATGTTTAATTTGTGCCTAGTGGTGGCTAAAGTGTTGAAATTTGTGATTTATTTCTTGGTTTGAGATGAATTGGTGAAGTTTTTATTTTATTGATGAATTTTCTGGTTTAATGTGATCATGTTGTTGTGGCCCTGTATGATGATTGGCAATGGCCTAGAATGACTCTAGTAAGTGTAAATGATTGGCAATTGCAATCAATTTCTGTTTTGGAAGAAATTCTGGAAAATTAGGGTTCTTGGTTCTTCATTCTGTCCGAAATTTTAGGTCCTAGATAGAAGCCGAATTGGCCTTAGCTCAAAACATGAAAATTTTAGGTAGTGATGTTTTAAAGGTGCCTGTAAAATTTCAGATCAATTGGAGTAGTGTAGAATGAGATAAGCCGAAATTACTATTGCTGTTCTGGGTTCATCAGGATGTTAGAACTGCGTCTGAAATGGGTTGTTTTGACTGGAATTGTTTTGGATTTGGGTGTTGAGGTCTTCTGATGAAATGTAGCATGATGTCCTAGATACCATATGCCTTTGGAATTTCTACATTTGGACCTTTTTAGACTGAGTTGTACTGATTACAGCATAGTGTGATTTGTAAACCTGCAATTACGGTTCTGGTTTGGTATTTTGCATATTTGACCTAGTTATGCTGGGATTTGGACTGAGTGACCTTCTACATTGTTTTAGCCCTGGCTCTTAGCTTCGAAATGGTGGGTCTTACACCCTAATCCGACCATCGTAGCGCCTTTGGTACCATTACCGCAAAATGACGTCAAAACTATTTTTTCTGGTTTTGAGCTTAACTTTCATTTCCGGACTTTTCCCTAGCTGGACTTGTACTAGTACTACTTGGAGCTTGCTGAATGGCTATTGGATGAACTTGTTGTTGTGTGTGTACCTTTGGGACTGATTTGAGGAAGTAATGAAGCCATGATGGCTGGAAAAGTTAACAAATTCAGGGGAAGTGCTGTCCGAACTTTGAAGGAACTCGTTTGCATTGAGTTTGTGATTGAAGACTTGGATTTGAGCAAGGCAACGATATTTGATGGATGATTGCTGAGCCATGGCGGTGAGTGACCTCAAACTGTTTCCAAATTTACTTTTGAACCACTTTCCTGCATTATCTACTTTTGAACTGTTTTCAAAGTTACTTTTGGAACTGTTTTCTTACATATCATGCGTGCTTGCATCTTAATGTCTTGTTATTATTGATTTTGCTTTCAATGATTGTTAAAACGAGTTTTCTAGGCGAGTGTGTACTTTATCGCACTCAACCTAAATAAATATGAAATTTTCAATGATTAGTGATTAAATGCTACTTGCGCATGAATGTAAGCCTTTTGGGCTGAACTGGCCATTGCCCCCTGTTTAATGGTCGTCTCGAGCCAGAAGCGGACTCGGTCGGGTGACTAGGAACTTGGGTGAACGTTTCGGTATACTCGAGTATTACCTTGTAGGTTGGTGGAGCCTGGCCAAAAGCCAGGGACGGGGTGAATGAATGCACGAATGAAACCAAAAATGCAATGAAATGACAGGAGAACGAACGTATCCTTTTCATGAATGTTACTATCGCTTTCCATTGTAAATGTTTCTTGAATTATTGATACTCCATATTTAATGTTTTGTAAATGTTGAAATTGTTTCTGGACTTATCATTTGATTTGAATTGAACATCATTGAAATGAACTATGGTTGAACCGATTTGATTACTGATTTTACTGGTTACTCGCTGAGCTTCTAGCTCACCCCAAAAATGTTTTATACCCCTCCACAGGGCTCAAGGCGAAGGAAGGGCTTGTAGCGTTTATTCATGGATTATTTCATGTATGGATTGAACTTGGATTTCCTTTTGTGTAATCATTCATATTGGGATTGTATTGAACGTTTAGAACGTTTAGAATTGATTGGATGTGTAATAGTCTAGTTTTGGACTTCCTCCTGTATACTAATTGTGATCAAGGATCAGAGTGGCGCAGTGGAAGCGTGGACGCTTCGTTTTTGATATTTTAAATGTTGGAATATTTGATTTATATTTGGGATTTTATCTTGTATTGGTTTGAGGATTGTAGTGAACGACTGAGTCCCGGCGAGAGCTGGGCAGGCGGCCCGCCGAACCCTCTGGTTCGCCTTAGGGGGAGGTGAGGCTGTGACAGTCACTTCCTAGAACATGCAAACAAGTGCAATGAGACTCGATAACGAGTCATAAAGCAATGCCATTCACAACCCCAATAGGGTTTCATATGCATATATAAGCATAATAGTAAACCAGAAATTTCAGCAATGCACTAACTTGACCTCAACAAAAAAAAAGTTTTCGTCCTCCTTTTGCTGTAATGTCCCAAAATGCTCTACGCTTATCGGATGAGGGTGCAAGACCCACCATCTCGAAGCTAAAAGACAGGGCTACAACAATGTAGAAGGCCACTCAGTCCAAATCCCAGCACAACTAGGGCAAATATGCAGAATACCAAACCAGAACCGTAATTGTAGGTTTACAAATCACACTATGCTGTAATTAGTCCAACTCAGTCTATACAGGTCCAAATGCATTGATTCCAAAGGCATGAAGTAGCTAAGACATCAAGATAGATTTCATCAGAAGACACCAACATCCAAATCCAAAGAAATTCCAGTCAAAACAGACGATTACAAGCGCAGTTCGCACATTCTGATCACCCAGAACAGCAACAGTAAAATCGACATATCTCACTCTACACTACTCCAAATGACCTGAAATTTTACAGAAACCTTAAACACATCAATACCTACAACTTTCATGATTTAAGCAAAGGCCAATTCGGCCTCTAACCATATGATCCAAAACCGGACAGAAAAGGGGGTTATGAAACCCTAACTTTCTCAAATGCCTTCCAAACTCAAAATTGGTTGTAATTATCAATCATATGCACCTACTAGAGCCATTACCCCACATTACCAACCATCATGAATAACCACAACATCATAATCACATTAAACCAGAAAATTCCTCAATAAAATAAAAACTCCACCAATTCATCCCAAACCAAGAAATAAACCACAATTTTCAACACTATAGCCACCATTAGGCACAAATTAAGCATCATGAGGTGTAAGAGGAAGTGTAATCACCACTTACCTAGTAAACAAGAGAGAGGAAGTTGTAGACCACCTTAGCTTCTCCAAAAACTTCACCAAAACACTCACTAGCACCAAATGGAAGAATTTTATGGAGTAGAAACAAGTTTAGGCAAGTGGTTTGGATGATTTGAGCTAGTTGGGAGCTTGAAAATTGAAGAAGTTTTCTTCCTTCTTGAGCTTAAGAGGGCCGGCCACCAAGGAGTGAAAAATGGTGATTTTTGTGGTAATTTTTAAGATATTTAACCAATTGGTCAAAAGGTCAAAACAAAAGAATAAAAATCATAAATCACCACCAATCTCCTAGTGACACATGTCACCCTTTTAAATGCAATCCTATCCTTCTTTTACCCTCTCACATCAATCACTTCACCTCCTCTACTAATCTCTTCACACCCGATAAATTTTACACAGTATCCGGAACTTAACCTTTTTGGCCAAATTTTTCCGAACTTTTCGCACTAGTGGGGCCCACATTCATAATCTATCCGTAATTTTTCAAAAACTACCCAATGCTAGAAAAATCATCTAAAAAACTATAATTACTCATAAAATCCACCAAGAAAATTTTCCTAAGCCAGAAAATGCAGAAAACATGCAATTAAAGGGGAAAAACCCTAGGAAAATTATTAGGGCAATACGGGTTCTCACATTGGGTATTAATGTTAGTATTGTGCTTGTGATGCTTGTTCCAAGTGATTTTGATGATTAGATGGATGATTTTTGAGTTAGGGTTTCTTGTGGGTTAGGTGTTGTATGATGTATATATCTGGTATATAATCTTGCAAAGGAGATGGTAGTGGTAGTTTTAAGGTAAAAATGTGAATTATAGCTTGAATATAGCAAAATTTCAGATTTCTGGAAATTGTAGCTTCAGTTCTGCCCGATTCCATTTCATCATATTAGAAGCTGAATTAGACTTATTACAAAACATGAAAGTTGTATAGAATGATATTTTATGGTTTCCTACAAAATTTCAGTTCAATCGGTGCAACGTAGCCTGTGAAAAGATGAAAATACCCTGACTGCCCTAGGAGTAAAATCAGCGGACAGTTTTGACAGTACACTAAGTTGGTTGCATTTGTTCACCTGGATACGTACTGAACTAGTTTTTATCCAAAACATAAAATTTTTATTACTTTGTCTTAGCTTTTCAACGCCTCCAAGAACGTCTTAAACGGACTTTGGTAGCTTGAGATATGGACATTTGAAGGTAGTACGGTTAACTGGTCTATTAGTAGAAGTTTGGTTCTGTGAATTGGGAATTTGACTGGGTTACACTAGAAATTGAACTAAGTGATCTTTATCAAAATTGTATCCCTTTGTCTTAGCTTCGAAACGGTACAAATTTCACCCCAATCTGATAAGCGTAGCTTCGGTTGTGTCCGTTACACAAAACCACGTCAAATCTGTCTTTTGCTAGACTTCATTTCTGCACATGTCGTTAGCTTGATTTTTGTACTTGTATTACCTTGAGCCTATTGAACGGCTATTGAAATGAGTTTGTTTTGTGTGTAACTTTGGGTTTGATTGAGGAAAAGAATGAGGCCATAAATGGCTGGAAAATAGGAAAAATACAAAGGGCGTGCTGCCCAAATTTACGCTCAAGGGCTAGGTAGACATACTTGCAACTTGAGTAAGGGTTAAGAGCGATTACCACTTGAACTATCTAGGATATTGGTGTCTTCTTTTATCGAGGTATATCAGTGAGGATTTGGCCGAACTTGTACCCTTGAGAAATAAAATCATGACTATTAGGAGTACGTTTTCCTTGTACTTTCGACCCAAATGGCATTTCCAAGTATAAATGTTACAAAGTTATTTAGTTTAAAAAGCGAGCGAGTGTTTCACGAATATTCTCCAAGTGAATTTCCATGTCTTGATTCTTATTGAACGAAACGTCTACGTTTCGAACCTTAGTCGATTTTTAAAGTTCTGAAACAAAGTTTTATCACAGATTTGGACTCCGAACCCGGAGTATAACCCAGACGTGATTACTAGGGCCACTTCATTTTTGTGAGTGCTTCCAAATACCTGATTGAACTAGACACTTGTTTCCAATACTTGATCAATATGATTAAATGATATATGATTGGTTTGATCGGGAAAGAGTGTACTTTATCGCACTTGCCCTTATTTGATATATACTTGTTTATTGTTGAAATTGATTTGATATACTTGTTTATGATGTGCGCACTTCCTGAAATTCCAGAAACCCTGCGGCAAGTTATTCGAGTCGAGCCGGCAAGGGCTTGGTCGATTGGGTAACGAACCCTGGGTCTCTTGATTGTCGAGTGGAGTGATACCTCCTCGACTAATCGTGTGACGCCCCGAAAGAATGAGTGTGAGAACCCGAAAATTTTTATATATTTTCGAGACATTATTTTGTTTCCTTGTCTATAATTTTATGCCTTTCTCCAATATATTAATTTCCTATACATTTTTATAAAGGAATATAAATTTTCAAATCATTTCCTTGACACGAGTTAGTCCACGTTAAGTTTGAAGTGTATTATGGACGTGGGACCCGCTAGTGCTGTAAAAGCAATATATTTTTGACAACTTGTTGGAGGTTTGTATTAAGTGATATTATTGTACAAGGTGCTAAGAGATTTGTATTAGAGAGACAAAAAGATAAGCTTTAAGCTAAAAGGTGACAAGTGTCACCATTCAATTCACCCTTGGACTTTTGACCAAGATATTTTTACCATCTTAAAGCTAATTTTGGCCATTTTATTTCTTCATTTGAAGCTCTCTTGGCCGAACTCCTTAGGGAGAGAAAAGAAAGAAACCTCCAACTTCTTTCTTCAATTTCTTGCCTTGATCTCACAAACCAACCGCTAAAACTTTGATTTGCTCCATAAAGACCTTTCTCTTGGTAGGATTAAGGTGAGTGGTGAAGTGGTTTGAGAAACAAAGGTGCTAAGTTGCTTGTTGTCTTGAGGTTACAAGGTGAGTTGTTAAGAATCTTTCCCTTTAGCTTTGCTAATGTTCAATTGGTGGCTTTAGTGGTTTAATATGATGACATATGGTGTGATTATGGTTTGTTTATGGTTGGAAGTGAAGGTTTGATGAATTTTGATTTATTCTTGTTATTTTTCTGTTTTGTATGAGGATCATGGTTTGATCATGGTATGATGGCTGGTAATGGTGTAAAATGAAGCTTGTATATGTTAGTTGAAGTTGGTTGCGGAAAATTTCTGGTTTGATACGAAATTCCAGGTTTAGGGTTTGTTTTTGCCCTGTTCTGACCGGATTTATTTGAGAATGTTAGAGGCCGAATCAGACTTAGGTTAAAACATGAAAGTTGTAGAAAATGGTGTTAACTAGCTGCCTGTAAAATTTCACCTCGATCTGAGTACTGTAGCCTGTGAAATGTCCGAAATACACTTGACTGCCATGAACCCTGTTTCACGCCCAAATTTCTGTTTTCGTGGAGTTTCCCATTTTTGACCATGAAATTGCATGATTTGGCTTTGGAGGTCTTCATAAGAAATGTAGGTTTATGTCTTGATTTTGAAACGCCATAAGATTCGTTTCAATCCAATAAGGGTAGATTCAGTTATGGATATTGTGCCGAAAGGTGTTAAACGGAACTTTTATACGTTAATTGCGATCGTTGCGAAAAATTTACGCTTGAGGGAATGAATTCCGGTTTCTAGGGTTTAATTGGGGGTTTTTCTAATGGTGGCTCTTAAGCTTCTAATTAGCTTTGATTGAGGGATATTGTGGCCTAATTGGATGCATTTTATTGCTTATTAACCGTATGTGTGATTGGTGATATATTGTAGGTTGGAAATGACGCATTTATGGAAAAATGCTGTCCGAACTTTGAGAATGTATGATTGCTTTGAGTTTGTGATTTAGGGCTTGGACTCGGGCAAGGTAATGATATATGATGGATAGTTTCTGAGTCGTGGAGGTGAGTGACCCTCAACTATTTCCCAAGTACTTTTGAAATGTTTCTTGCATTATTTACTCAACTGCATATCATGCGTGCTTGCATGTGAGTTCATGACATGATTTGGCTTTAATGAGTTCTTGGGGAGTCTTGTGCTGAACACCAACGTCTTCACCCTGTTTATTGTTCATGACATGATCTGGAGCACCAACGTTGCTCCCCCTTATTGTTTAACGTTAACTGATCTATTTAAGCGTTGGGTGTTTAAGTGCAATGATTTCACTGGCTCACCAGAGCAAAAATACATACATTTGATCTCGGAATCATGACATCATCGAAATGCATTATTGTGAAATATATTTGATTACTGGTTTTATTAGTTACTCACTGAGCTTCTAGCTCACCCCAAAAATATTTTATTCCCCTCCACAGGGCTCGTGGCGAAGGAAGGCTTGTAGTACTTATTCACGTGACTGGATGGCATATATCTTGTACCGTTTGGATTTGGAATCATTTTATGTATAGTTGGGAATTAGTTTCCACTTCGCTTATGATATGTAATTCTTGGGGAATTTGATGTAATATTTGAGATTTATATTGTAATTTGTTTGAGAACAGTAGGGAGTAAGTGAGTTCCGGCGAGAGTTGGGCAGGCGGCCCGCCGAACCCTCTGGTTCGCCTTAGGGGGAGGTGGGGCTGTCACAGTTGGTATCAGAGCTTAGGCTTCAGATCTCTGTAGTGTATTCGAGGCTTGAAGTTTAGGATGCCGGACTGTGGGTTTGGTTTGAAATATCAGTGATTCTTGTAGGACTGAAAGGCGGACAAGTAGGTGTTATTTGACTCTTAGTGTTTGCTTGGAATGCTTGAGTGATTCTTGCGGGATGTCTTGACTTGATTGGTACAAGTTGGAATGTCGAGGACAACATTCTTTTAAGGAGGGGAGTTTGTGACGCCCCGAAAGAATGAGTGTGAGAACCCGAAAATTTTTATATATTTTCGAGACATTATTTTGTTTCCTTGTCTATAATTTTATGCCTTTCTCCAATATATTAATTTCCTATACATTTTTATAAAGGAATATAAATTTTCAAATCATTTCCTTGATACGAGTTAGTCCACGTTAAGTTTGAAGTGTATTATGGACGTGGGACCCGCTAGTGTGGTAAATGCAATATATTTTTCACAACTTGTTGGAGGTTTGTATTAAGTGATATTATTTTACAAGGTGCTAAGAGATTTGTATTAGAGAGACAAAAAGATAAGCTTTAAGCTAAAAGGTGACAAGTGTCACCATTCAATTCACCCTTGGACTTTTGACCAAGATATTTTTACCATCTTAAAGCTAAGCTTTAAGCTAAAAGGTGACAAGTGTCACCATTCAATTTCCTTATACTTTCGACTCAAATGGCATTTCCAAGTATAAATGTTACAAAGTTATATAGTTTGAAAAGCGAGCGAGTGTTTCACGAATATTCTCCAAGTGAATTTCCATTTCTTGATTCTTATTGAACGAAACGTCTACGTTTCGAACCTTAGTTGATTTTTAAAGTTCTTAAACAAAGTTTTATCGTAGATTTGGACTCCAAACCCGGAGTACAACCCAGACACGATCACTAGAGGCACTACTTTTGGTGAGTGCTTCCAAATACCTGATTGGATTGGACACTTGTTTCTAATACGTGATCAATATGATTAAATGACATGTCATTTGTTTGATCGGGTAAGAGTGTACTTTATCGCACTTGCCCTAATATGAGATATACTTGTTCATTGTTGCAATGGATTTGATATATTTGTGTATATGGTACGCACTTCCTGGAATTCTAGAAACCCTGTGGCGAATTACTTGAGTCGAGCCAGCAAGGGTTTGGTCGATTGGGTAACGAACCCTGGGTCTTTTGTTTTGTCGAGTGGAGTGATATCTCCTCGACTAATCGATATAGTCGAGTATTACAACCAGTGTTTATTGAGGATTTTGGGCCCAGTAGGGGGTTTGAATGGTTGACGGAGAGTAGTGTAAGTGGTGCTCTACTGGATTGGTTCCTTTACTTGAAAGTTGACGGAGTGTCAACTATTACGTGATCAAGTTCCTGATGATGTAATGGGAATTTGGCTCCTGAGAGCCATCTGTATCCTTATACTTTGATGGTTATTCGAAGTGTTTTTGTTTTTTTGGAAAACAAACTCATTTTGACATTTGCTATTTGACGTGTTATTGCTCACTTTCATAAACTTGTTATGCTCGCTATTTCACTATCATGCTATTTTTATTTTATTTGATGACCAATTTGCTATTTGGAACCTCACTGGGCTTTTAGCTCATTCCACGCCATTTGTTTTCCTTACATGGGGTACGAACGAGGCTTGTGACTTGCACAGACTAGCGTAGTCTAGTTGTTTTGAATTTTGTAATTGTACTCACGCTAGTACCCGACTAGGGTTGATTGTACTCGAAATGTAAACACTTTGAAGTTTTTTTTGGTGTGTAGAAACTTTGTATCTGGATTTGAGCATCAATGTATATATATTAAGTTGAAGTGGATGTGTTATTCATTTCCTATGGATGTACGTTATTTTTCTCGAGCTATGAGTGAGTGAGTGAGTCCTGGCGAGAGCTGGGCAGGCAGTCCGCCGAACCCTTTGGTTCGCCTTAAAGGAAAGTGGGGCTGTCACAGATGGTATCAGAGCTCCTATTGAGCTCGTGCCGGGAGAGGGTTCTCGGACTGTGGGAATTGACTTGTTAAGTGTGGAACAATTGTCTATTGTTGGGGACTTTAGATATGTATGTTGGGTAGGAATCTCTAATACGGGTGATTTGCTCTTGAGCCTAGCCAGCTTGAGTGGTGAATTATCATATTTTCGGATTCTTGTACCCGAGTATCAAAGAGTGATACCTTTACGATAAGTTGAGATCTCGAGTAATATTAGGATAAGTTTGGATGGCGAAAGTAAGGACAAGGGGGATGCGAATAGTCTGGACTTGAAAGATATTGAAGATATTTGTGGGATTTGGGATCCTTATTATTCACGTGCTTTAAGTTTTGATTAAGTGTAGTGCCTGAGCAATACCTAGGATTAATGTCCTATAGGTTATGTGACTTGTTTTGATTGAATGTGTTGCATTACCCCTGTTTTATGATTTGGAAAGGTTTATTTGAGCCTCATTTTATTCTGTTTATACTTATCTTCTATAGTTGATTAGTCGCGAAGCATGGAAGGTAGAAGAAGCCAGGATCAAGGAGCTACTCGCGGGTGTGGCTCTAATCGTGGGCGTGGGGGTAGATAGATGCAGGGACCCACGCAAGAACCCAGAGAGGAAAGGGGTGAAACAAGTGGACCGCAACCTGGACCCCAAGTTATAGGGGGGGATCAGGTGGCAACTGCGATCCAACAAATGACCAATATCCTCGCTCGCTTGGTAGAGCAACAGGGTCAAGTCCCTATGAATCAACCTAGGGATAATATGGGGCAAGATAGGGCCCTAGAGTGATTCCAAAAGTTCTCTCCTCCTAAGTTCCTGAGAGGACCGGACCCTGAGGGAGCCGAGAGATGGTTAGAGACCATGATCAATATCTTTGCTGCGTTAAACTATGCAGAGGATAAGCAAGTGCAATTTGCCGTTTTTCAATTCGAGGGTCCGGCCAGAGCCTGGTGGAATGTAATTAGGGCTAAATGGGAAAGAGAGGGGACTGCATGGACTTGGGTGAACTTTGTGCGAGAGTTTAATGAGAAATACCTCCCACCTATCGTCCAGGAGAAGAGAGAGGACGATTTTATTAAGCTCCGACAAGGAATTTTAAGTGTATTTGAGTATGAAACCCAGTTTACGAAACTATCCAAATTTGCTCCCGAACTGATAGCTATGGAGCAAAGAAGAGTCCGGAGGTTTGTGCAAGGGTTCAATGTGGAGATACAAGAGGCCTTGGCGGCGGCCCAGATTAATACGTTTACGGAGGTTTTGGAGAAGGCCCAAAGAATAGAAATTGCAAGGGCACAAGTGAGAGCTTTTCATGCAAAAAGGAGAGATGCGCCTGGTAGAAGTCAAAGGCAAGGACAAGGTGATTTAGATATGCCACCCTTTAAGATGGGTCGAGGAGATGGTGGTGAGAAAATTTTAGGGACATCTAAGAAAATTACTCCAAGAGGAGCCTCGCATGGTAGGGAGCAATCAAGAGGTGCCTCATAAGGAGGTCAGACCTCAGCCCCTCGAGTATCTTATGGGTACTGTAGGAAGGCCAATCATACGGAGAATGATTGTTGGCGAAAGGCAGGAAAATATTTATGGTGTGGTAGTACCGAGCACCAGTTTACAACTTGTCCCCGTAGATCACACCTAAACCCTGAACAAACAAATGCAGGAGGGACTATGCCAAGAGTGCCAGCTAGAGTGTATGCCTTGGACCAACAGGCAGTACCTGAACCATCGGAGATAGTAGAAGGTACGATTCGTGATTTCTATTGTTAAACTAAATTTTGGCTACAGTGAGACCTGAGAGCAAGAAATGGATATACAAGAAAATACCCTACGTTATTTAGGAGTGCATGTATGAATTTCGAGGATGAAATTCTTTTAAGGGGGAGAGAGTGTGAGGACCCGTAAAATTCTTTATATTTTTCTTTAAAATGCCCTTTTATTTGGAAATTATTACTTTATACTAGCCCTACTACTCAATCACCCCACAATAAGTGCAAATGAACCTAGGAAGTAGGGTTTCACTTTTCGTTTTCAAGTTAGCACGAATTAGGGTTTTACGCTTATCCGTAGTGCGACCATCCGGTACGAAGTGTGGATCAAATTTGGTGATTAAAAGTGAGTTTTAGATGATATTAAGTGTGGGATTAGAGTTGATAATAATAAGTTAGTTAATTATAAGTTAAAACCCTAGTATACGCGATTTAAGGAAAATCGGCTCGAACCGACGGGTATCGTTCGCTACCAATTGAACACACCATTTGACCACCATTTTATCAAGTTAATCTCCTTATTATTAGAGCCTAAAAATCAGCCAAAATCTGATCATGTTGGCCGAATTTATTGACCAAGAAAACAAGAAAAAAAGAAAAAAATTTTGGATGCACCAAAGTGTGACACTTGTTGGTCACTTAGAGACCTTTGACCAAGCCACTTTTCCTTGCTTCTTATCTTCACTTGGACTCCATTTCTTCACCATTTTTCTTGGTTTGGCCGAGAGCAAGAGAGGGAGAAAGAGTGAAGAGGGCTTTCAATTTCCAACCTTGAATCCAACATTTTGAGTGAAAACAAGAAAAATTAAACCGATTAATCACTAGTTTGGGAGTTTGGGAAGCTTAAGGAACCCAAAAATTTCAAGGGGAAGTGGAGGATAACTCTAGCAAGCTTTGTTTTGAGGTAATATGGCTGTCCACACTTTTCTTTGTCCTTCAATCATGTTGGAGTTGCTTAGTAGCTTGTATTTGTGGTTATAATAATGCTTATATCAAGTGATTTTGGATGATTGGAATGATGCAATTGAGTTAGGGTTTGAATGATACCCTCCTCATACTTGTTGTATGGATGGTGTTTGATGTATATATGTTGGTATAAGAGGTGGTAGTGATGGTCTCAAGCTAAAAATGAGATTTATATCTTGATTGTGGCAACTTTCCAGAATTGAAGTTAGTATGTACCCTGTTCTGCCCGGTTTCAGTTCAACATGATAGAGGCCGAATTAGGCTTAGTATAAAACATAAAAGTTGTAGATAATGATGTTTTATAGTTTCCTACAAAATTTCACCTCAATCGGAGCAACGTATCCTGTGAAAAGACAAAAATACCCCTGACTCTCATAGGTTTAGTCCAATGGACAATTTTCACCCTGATGTGTACTGAATTAGCATTTAGCCAAAACATGAAAATTGTAGTGCTATGTCTTATCTTTCCAACGCTCCTGGAATTACCTCGTTTGGACTTCGGTAGCCAAAGTTATTGTTGTTTAAACATAGCGCGGTTAACTGACCTGTTTGTGCCCTTCTGGTTTAGTAATTCAAAATTTTGACCTAGATACACTATGAACTGGACTAGGTAATCTTCATCAAAGTTGTAGCTCTCTGCCTCAGCTTCGAAACAGTATAAATTTCCCCCCAATCCGATAAGCGTAGCTTCGGTTGTGTCCGTTACGGAAAATAATGTCAAATCTGTCTTTTGCTAAATTTCATTTCCGCACATGTCGTTAGCTTGATTTTGTACTTGTATGACCTTGAGCCTATTGAACGGCTATTTGTGATGGCCCCACCTCCCCCTAAGGCGAACCAGAGGGTTCGGCGGGCCGCCTGCCCTACTCTCGCCGGGACTCAGTCGTTCATTACATTCCTCAAATGAATTACAATATAAATCTCAAATATTACATCAAATATAACTCAAATGTTCCAACATTTACATATCAAAAGCGAAGCGTCCACGCTTCCACTGCGCCACTCTGATCCTTGATCCCAATTATTATACAGGAGGAATTTCAAAACAATAAAATCACAACAAGCCTTCCTTCGCCACGAGCCCTGTGGAGGGGAATAAAATAGTTTTGGGGTGAGCTAGAAGCTCAGCGAGTAACCAGTAAAATCAGAAATCAAATATATTTCACAATGTTGCATTTCGATCATTTCGATGATGTCATGATTCAGAGATCAAATGTACGTTTATTGCTCTCGTGAGCCCGTGAAATCATTGCACTTGAACACCCAACGCTCAAATAGATCATTTAACATTAACATTGAGAGGGAGCCCCTTTTTGAGCTCCCGATAAACATGAACATGAACCATAAACAAGGTGGAGACGTTGGTGTCCAGCAGTAGACTTTCCCAGAACTCATTGAAGCCAAATCATGTCATGAATCCACATGCAAGCACGCATGATATGCAATCAAATAAATAATGCAAGAAACATTTCACAAGTACTTTGGAAATAGTTTAGGGTCACTCACCTCCATGGCTCAGAAATCATCCATCATATAACATTGCCTTGCTCAAATCCAAGTCTTAGATCACAAACTCAATGCAAACAAATCCCTTCAAAGTTCGGACAGCACTTCCCCTGAATTTGCTAACTTTTCCAACCATCATGGCTTCATTATTTCCTCATTACAACCCAAAGGTACACACACAACAACAAGTTCATCCAATAGCCATTCATCAAGCTCCAAGTAGTACTAGTACAAGTCAAGCTAGGGAAAAGTCCGGAAATAAAAGTTAAGCTCAAAACCAGAAAAACAGTTTTGGACGTCATTTTTCGGTAATGGTACCAAAGGCGCTACGATTGTCGGATGAAGGTACAAGACCAACCGTTTCAAAGCTAAGAGATAGGGCTACAATATTACAGAAGGTCACTCAACCCAGTTTCGAGTGTAACCAGGTCAAAAATGCAAGATACTACACCGGAATCACAAAAACAGATTCACAGAACGCATTCTAGCGGAAACATCACAAATCAGGCTACCGAAGTCCAAATCCAAAAATTCCAAAGCCATCTGAAAGCTTAGAAACAGGGATAAAATTCATGAGAAGACCTCAACAACCAATTCGGAAGCATTCCTGACCAAAACAACCAATTACAGGCGCAATTCTTACATTCGGGTAAAACCAGAACAGCAATAGTAATTCCGTCTTTTCACAAGCTACACTGCTCCGATTGACCTGAAATTTTGCAGGCACCTCTAAAATATCATTCCCTACAACTTTCATGTTTTAAGACAAGGCCAATTCAGCCTCTATCTATGAGATATAAATTCGGGCAGAATGCACAATCATAAACCCTAACTTTCCAAAATTTCTTCCAAAACAGAAATTGTTTGCAATTATCCACTTTTTCCACCTTCTAGCTTCATTACATAACATTTCCAATCATCATACATGACCCCATAATCATTTTTATATGAAAACAGAAAAATCCCCAATAATTATAAAACTTCATCAATTCAACCACAAATCAAGAAATAATCCATAAAATTGCATCTCATACTACCACTAAGCATGATTTAAGCATCAATTAAGGGAGGAGGGTGGTTCTTCATAACTCACCTTGAAATGCAAGAAAAAGGAACAACTTGGCACCTTAATCCTCCCAACAACTCCACTAATCACTTTACAAGCACTAAACTAAGAGGTTTTATGGAAGGAATTCAAGATTAGACGGTTAGTTTGTGAGATTGGGCAAGATTGGAGCAAGAAACTTGGAAGCTTTTCATTCTTTTCTTGTAGGAAGAGGTTCGGCCAAGAAGCTTTGAAATTTGGAGAGTTTTTGGTCAATTTTTGGGTTTATTTAGTAAAATGGTAAAAAGATGAATAGTAAGTCAAATGTAGGAATAAATCTCCAAGTGACACATGTCACTTTCATTAATTGTTTGCCTAACTTTTTGTCTCTCTCACACCTATCCACTTGGCAACCTCTAAATATCTCATAACACCCGATAAATTAAACCCAGTATCCAAAACTTAACCTAACTGGCCGAATTTTTCCGAACTTTTTGCACTAGCGGGTCCCACGTCCGATATACGCTCTTAATTTCTCAAAACTAACCGATACTAGAGAAATCATTTTAAAACTATCTTTGCTCATAAACTTTATCTAGGGAATTTTTCTAATAAAGAAACTGTAGAAAAGGCGGGCGATTAAATAAAAGAAACCCTAGAAAATTAGAAAATTTTCGGGTTCTCACTCTCATTCTTTCGGGGCGTCACAAACTTCCCTCCTTACAAGAATGTCGTCCTCGACATTCCATCTTGTACCAATCAAGTCGAGATATCCCGCAAGAATCACTAATATTGCAAACCAAACCCACAGTCCGGCATCCTAAACTTCAAGCCTAGGATACACTACAGAGATCTGAAGCCTAAGCTCTGATACCAACTGTGACGGCCCCACCTCCCCCTAAGGCGAACCAGAGGGTTCGGCGGGCCGCCTGCCCTACTCTCGCCGGGACTCAGTCGTTCACTACATTCCTCAACAGAATTGAATCTGTTGAAACCTAGGGCTAATGATTGACGAAGCCCTAGTGAGATTTCTATTTGAAATGTGAGTTGGTTATATTGACAAATCTGAAATATTATGTGCTTGTAAATCGGAATCGTAAGGAATCCATTTTGGTCCTGTGAACTTGAGAAGTTTTTAAGCAAGCTATTTAAATATATCTTCACTCTAGTATGGTACGATAAAACTTAGCACTGAATGTTAAAGTTAGAAATTTCGTGTAGGGATTTTCTAAACCTTGCCAACTCGATATTTCTCCTTTAAGCGTAAACTAGCCTTATTACTTTTAGAAAATGATTTCACTAGTTTTAAAACCCTAAGTCTTGATCTATTTCCTTTTCTTTCCTTAAAAATTGCCCCTGGCTAATTGTCTAGAGGAAAATTTCCAAATACAAGATTTTAGTGACTTTAACTAAAAATAGCAGAAAACTTCCTCGGCAAGGAAAATTTATTCTAAATAAAATAGTACTAGCCGCACTCGTATAAAGAAAAATATTTTTAAGGAAAGCCATATAAAACATTTCCTACTTTTACAAAATTTCAATCCTAAGTGGATGGTCGAATTGTTTCAAGAAAATAATACTAGTTACCCTTTTCTAAGGAAAAGTATCTCAAGGAAAACTATAAGAAACATTTTTACTACTTTTGTCAAGTTTCAACCTAAGTAGATTTTTGAAATTTCTTGAGAAAGTAAACTAGTAATATATTAGATAATTCCCTATACGAATAAGTTTAAAAATTGAATAGAAAACTTATAGTTTCAAAATTTGGTATTTTAGGATATTGCGAGGACGCGGAATTCGATTCCCAACTTGACATCTGAACTTCACTCTTGGTGAGTGTCCCTGCTTGTTCTATGCTTACTTGGTTAAAGTGCTTTCTTGACTCAATATGTGATAATTTGCAAAACTAGTTTTTGATCCATCGAAGTGAGCAGTGTGTACTTTATCGCACTAGCCGTTCGAGTGGTGACTTGCGTGAAACATCTTTTCTCACGAATCCATGAATCTAAATGTAGTTGCGTCGTTGGGTGAATCCCTCGACTTCTGAATCCAACGACGGAAATGTCGCTGGGTGAATCCCTCGACCAATTTCCTAAGGGTATACTCAAGTATACTGCTCCCAAATTTTCTACGGGTATATCTCGAGTATACTGCGTCCTTAGTCGGTGTTCGGGCCCGGGACAGGGGTACGTACGGTGACGGGTTAGGATTAAAATGAGTGGATCTACATGGACTATTAGTAGTGAGAGTTGACGGAGGGTCAACTACGATGCATGGTGATCAAGCGAGGAAAATGGCTCCTGAGGGCCCCTGTATCCTACCTTGTGCTGTTATACGCTTTCCTAACTGTTCAATTTGGTTAAGTTATTACTCGCTGTTTGATTTACATGATTGCATGTTTTGGGGCACCACTGAGCTTTAGCTCACCCCACGTTTATTTGTTTTCCTTAACAGGTGCTGGAAATTGAAAGCTTTGAAACTTACTCATGTTTTCCTTTTGGAATGCATTTGAATGCTATGACTTATTTTGTGGGCTGTAATGCGTTAATTTGGATAATGTACTTTTATTTTGGATCGCCACTTGAAGCTGGAAAATGTGTAAACCCTAATTCGAGCGTTTGGCTTGTAAGTTTGTATTAGTGATGTATGTAACTATCTATCCGGATTGGTACGACTTTATACCTTGGATTGTAGCATGTGGGAAGTTTAAGAGCTTCGATTGGCTATTTTAAATCACCGCTATCTCTGAAGTTAATGTGGTTTTAGTGACGGTCTTCTTCGGGAAAATTGTTTTGTAATAGATTAGGTTATTCTTCGAAAGGATTTGGGTTAGAATGCTTGCGTGAGTCCTGGCGAGAGCTGGGCAGGCGGCCCGCCAAGCCTTTGGTTCGCCTTAGGGGGAAGTGGGGTCGTCACAATCCCTTCATTGAAAATCCCTTGATTAAGAAATCCCTTCATTGAGAAAGCTCTTCATTGAAAAATCCCTTCATTAAGAAAGCGCTTTATTGAAAAATCCCTTCATTGCGTATTCTAATGGGAGCCAAGTTGAAAGAAACTGATCGGTTAAAGCAGCGTCATGAACAACTGGCCCTGATTGATGAAAATCGTCTGAATGCTATGGCCAATGTTATCAGAAACGCATGGCCTGGGCCTACAACAAGAAAGGTCCATCGGCAATTCTTTGAAGAAGGGGACAAAGTGCTAAAACAAATTTTCCCATTGCAAGATGAAGCCAAAGGCAAATTTGATCCAAATTGACAAGGGCCATTCGTTGTTCAAAAAGTATTACCTGGCGGGGCACTCATTTTGGCAGAGATGGATGAGCAGACATTCCCTCAACCTATCAACTCAGACATGTGTAAGAAGTTCTTTATTATGCGAATTTCTTTTGGAAATCATGCAAGGGATGAGACAAAATTCAGGCCATCTTCCTTTCCAATCAAAATATTTCATCCCTAGTCATCCCTTTTGAGCTATCAGAACAATAATTTTTGTTTGGTAGCCCCTGAGAGTTGCAAACCCCACACTGGGGCAAATTTATTTTGAGAAGAGAGATGATCAAGAGGAAAAAGAAGAAAGAAAACCCCACACTGGGGCAAATTTATTTGGAAAGAGAGATGATCAAAAGGAAAAGAAAAAAAGAGAAAAAAAAAACCTCACACTGGGGCAAATTTAGTTTTTAAAGGAAAATGCAAAAGTGAGGAAATGCAATAAAAAATGCAAAGAGAGAAATCCAATCAAACTGTGGCAAATTTTCCTCGGTTTCGTTCAAAATTGGAGATAATTTCAAAATGATACAATCTCAGGTTATTTCACACCTCTCTCATCAAGATTTTTGCTTTTAAGCCTCAACTTTTCTTGAAAAACCCCACCTGACCTCATTACAAAAGCCCAAAGTCCTGGCTTTCATCACTTGTTGTATTTCTATTAGGCAGTTCGCTAATCAACTGGCAAGTGATGTCCATAATGCCTTCGCCTAAGTTTATAAGAGAAGTGCATTTTACTGATGCCAGCGATCTTCAACTTACATTCCTGAGTCGATTATGGTCGAGCTCTTCCATTACTTCCTTAGGTGAAAACCCGAAAGGGCACCTCAAAAAAAAAAAGGAGAGAAAAAGAAAAGAAAAGAAAAACAAAACAAAAGGGGTGGGGGCAACCTTGATGAAAACCCAAAAGGGCGCCAAGGTAGGGTTCTGCAGCAAATGAGCACGAGGAGGAACAGCTGGTGACTTAGTTCATTTGGATTTCTCTTCATTTTGTAAAACTTCTACCGATGTTGAATTCCGGAACAAAGATATCCAGAGGTTCGAATATGACATCCGTTGGCCAAAAAACTGTCACTTTGTAAAAACTTTTTGCAAATACATTCTTACGAAGTTCATTTTCTTTTATTTGCTTGTACTCATGGCATTTTGTAGGTTTTAGCACATTTAATTGTGATAGTATTCATTTTTGCGTAACATGTGAAATTACCTTGCATAAATCATTTTTAATCATTGAATTTTGGTGAATAACAATCCCTGTGGTTTATTCAAAGCATACTCGGATTTAGTCATCTTTCGGGAATGGTTAAGATTCGGCAAAGCCGGCTACGCAGGTTTCACAATATGGCAAAATGCATACCTGGTCAGTTTGGGAAAAATCAGAAAGTTTTGAAATGACAAATCCAACCAAGTCAGATATGTAACAGCCCCACCTCCCCCTTAGGCGAACCAGAGGGTTCGGCGGGCCGCTTGCCCAACTCTCGCCGGGACTCAGTCGATCACTACAGTCCTCAAACAAATACAAGATAAAATCTCAAATATAACTCAAATGTTCCAACACTTACATGTCAAAAGCGAAGCGTCCACGCTTCCACTGCGCCACTCTGATCCTTGATCACAATTATTATACAGGAGGAAGTCCAAAACTAGACTATTACACATCCAAGCCATTCTAAACGTTCAATACAATCCCAATATGAATGATTACACAAAAGGAAATCCAAATTCAGTCCATACATGAGATAATCCATGAATAAACACTACAAGCCCTTCCTTCGCCTTGAGCCCTGTGGAGGGGATAAAACATTTTGGGGTGAGCTAGAAGCTCAGCGAGTAGCCAGTAAAATCAGTAATCAAATCTGTTTAACAATAGTTCATTTCAATGATGTCGTAAATCAAATGATAAGTCTAGAAACAATTACAACGTTTACAAAACATTAAATATGTAGTATCAATAATTCAAGAAACATTTACAATGGAAAGCGATAGTAACATTCATGAAAAGGATACATTCGTTCTCCTGTCATTTCATTGCATTTTTGGTTTCATTCGTGCATTCATTCATCCCGTCCCTGGCTTTTGGCCAGGCTCCACCAACCTACAAGGTAATACTCGCGCATACCGAAACGTTCACCCAAGTTCCTAGTCGCCCGACCGAGTCCGTTTCTGGCTCGAGACGACCGGTAACACGGGGCAATGGCCAGTTCAGCCCAAAAGGCTTACATTCATGCGCAAGTAGCATTTAATTATTAATCATTGAAAATTTCATATTTATTTAGGTCGAGTGTGATAAAGTACACACTCGCCTAGAAAACTCGTTTTAACAATCATTGAAAACAAAATCAATAAGAACAAGACACTGATATACAAGCACGCATGATATGTAAGAAAACAGTTCCAAAAGTAACTTTGAAAACAGTTCAAAAGTAAATAATGCAGGAAAGCGGTTCATAAATAATTTTAGAAATAGTTTGAGGTCACTCACCTCCACGGCTCCGAAACTATCCATCATATTGCATTGCCTTGCTCAAACCCAAGTCTTAGATCACAAACTCAATGCAAACAAATCCTTTAAAAGTTCGGACAGCATTTCCCCTAAATTTGTTAACTTTTCCAGCCATCATGGCTTCATTATTTCCTCAGCCAGTCCCAAAGGTACACACACAACAACAAGTTCATCCAATAGCCATTCAGCAAGCTCCAAGTAGTACTAGTACAAGTCAAGCTAGGGAAAAGTCCGGAAATGAAAGTTAAGCTCAAAACCAGAAAAACAGTTTTGACGTCATTTTACGGTAATGGTACCAAAGGCGCTACGATTGTCGGATGAAGGTGTAAGATATACCGTTTCAAAGCTAAAAGACAGGGCTACAACATTGTAGAAGGTCACTCAGTCCAAATCCCAGCACAACTAAGTCAAATATGCCAAATAACAAACCAGAACCGTAATTGCAGGTTTACAAATTACACTATGCTGTAATCAGTACAACTCAGTCTAAACAGGTCCAAATGCAGAAATTCCAAAGGCATATGGTAGCTAGGACATCAAGCTACATTTTATCAGAAGACCTCAACACCCAAATCCAAAACAATTCCAGTCAAACAACCCATTTCAGACGCAGTTCTAACATCCTGATGAACCCAGAACAGCAATAGTAATTTCGTCTTATCTCATTCTACACTACTCCAATTGACCTGAAATTTTACAGACACCCTTAAAACATCAATACCTACAAATTTCATGTTTTGAGCCAAGGCCAATTCGGCCTCTATCTAGGACCTAAAAATTCAGACAGAATGAAGAACCAAGAACCCTAATTTTCCAGATTTCTTCCAAAACAGAAATTAATTGCAATCTTCCACTTTTTTCACCTTCTAGAATCATTAAACATCAGTTCCCATCATCAAGGATAGCCACAACATCACATTCATATTAAACCAGAAAATTCATCAATAAATTGAAAACTTCATCAATTCATCCAAAACCAAGAAGTAAACCACAAAATTCATCACTTGAACTACCACTAGGCACTAATTAAGCTTCATTAAGTGTAGGAGGAAGTTCAATCACCACTCACCTAGTAAACAAGAGAGGGAGAGTTGTTGGACACCTTAGCTTCCTTAAACACTTCACCAAATCACTTTCTAGTACCAAATGGAGAGATTTTATGGAGTAGAAACAAGATCAAATGGTTGGATGATTACACTCAAGCAAGATGGAAGCAAGAATCTTGGAGAGTTTTTCTTTCTTCTTAGCTAGAGAGGGCCGGCCACAATGGTGAAGAAAAGAGTGATTTTTGTGGTAATTTTGAGATATTTAATCAATTGGTAAGAAAGATCAAAAAGTCAAATAAGTGACCACCACTCTTAAGGTGACACTTGTCACTTCATTAATGCATTCCTATCCTTCTTTTTCCCTCTCACATCAATCACTTCACCTCCTCTACTTATCTCTTAACACCCGATAAATTTCACCCAGTATCCGGAACTTAACCTAATTGATCGAATTTTCCGAACTTTTCGCCCTAGTGGGTCCCACATCCGGTATACACTCTTAATTTCTCAAAACCTATTTGATACTAGAAAAATCATCCAAAAACTATATCTGCTCATTAAAAATATCTAGAAAATTTCCCTACTAAAGAAAACGCAGAAAACAAGCCATTAAATAAATAAAACCCTAGAAAATTAGAAAATTTCCGGGTTCTCAAACTCATGTTTTTTTCGGGGCGTCACAAGATACCGCAGCTAAATTTGACGAAGGCATCAAAAGACTTATGTTTACACGGTTCTCAAAGGCAAACGAATCAAATGATGAGGGCAATTTCTTTGTACTTTCTCTTTTGCAGAAAAGTTTCATGCATGGATGAAAACAATTACACCTCGCACTAAAGTCAGTATCGAAAAGTGTTCTCCAAATGAATAAAGGCGGATCGAAATACGTTGCAAGCAAGTTTGATCAAAAGGTGCAACAACATGGCAATGCAGAATCAACTATTAGTTCAAATGCAAAAACCTAATTCTTACTGGGGGCAAAAGTTTGGGCTATTTTTAGGTGAGTATACTGGAATGTCCCGTTTTAAATTTCTTTTACACCGCCACTAGCCGTTGGGTCAGCCCCACTAGTGAACATTTCTTTTACATTACCACTAGCCGTTGGGTCAGTCCCACTAGTGAGCATTTCTTTTGCACTGCCGCTAGCCGTTGGGTCAGTCCCACTAATGAGCATTTCTTTTCCACCGCCACTAGCCGTTGGGTCAGTCCCACTAGTGAGCATTTCTTTTGTGACGACCCCACCTCCCCCTGAGGCGTACCAAAGGGTTTGGCGGACTGCCTACCCAGCTCTCGCCAGGACTCACTCACTCGTATCACGTGCATTCATTCATGGACCATAAATAACATCGCAATTCAAGCTTAGAATTTACATTGATGAAAATCAAGGTACAAAGCCTCAATATACAAAACATTCTATTCGAGAAATAGCGCGAGTACAAGTCAAAAGTCAAAAGTCAAAAACAACTAGACTACGCTAGTCTTTACACCTCTCACGCCTCGCTCATACCCCCTGTAAGGAAAACAAATAGCGTGGTATGAGCTAAAAGCCCAGTGAGGTTCCAAATAGCAAATTGACCATTATTTATAAGTACAAGTTTTCGATATAGCAAAGTAACGAGCATGAAGAGTTCATAAAAGTGAGCAATAACACTTCAAGTAGCAATCTCAAAATGAGCGAGTGTAAAAGTTTTCAGAAGAAACAATAATCCAATAAACAATAATCATTCCAAGGCATAAGGATACGGATGGCTCTCAGGAGCCAACTTCCATTCATCATCAGGAGCTTGATCACGTAGTAGTTGACACTCCGTCAACTTTCAAGTAAAGGAACCAATCCAGTAGAGCACCACTTACACTACTCTCCGTCCACCGTTCAAACCCCCAGATGGGTCCAAAATCCTCAAGAAACACGGGTGGTAATACTCGAGTATACCGATTAGCCGAGGAGGTATCACTCCACTCGACAAAACAAGAGATCCAGGGTTCGTTACCCAATCGACCAAGCCCTTGCCGGCTCGACTAGAGTAACTCGCCACAGGGTTCCTAGAATTCCAGGAAGTGCGCACCTCATAAACAAGTGTATCAAGTCAAGTGCAACAATAAACAAGTATATCACGTAAGGGCAAGTGCGATAAAGTACACTCTTGCCCTAACAATTCACGTATATATCATGTAATCATATTGGTCACGTATCAAGTTCAAGTATCTAGTGCAAATCGATATTTGAAAGCACTCACCAAAAGATATAGTGCCTTTACTGGTCACTTTCAGGTTATACTCCGGGTTCGGAGTCCAAATCTGCGATAAAACTCAGTTTGAGAACTTTGAAACATGACTAAGATTCGAAACTTAGACGTTTCGTTCAATAAAAATCAAGAAATTGGAATTCACTTGGATAGTAGTCGTGAAACACTTGCTCGCTTTTTAAACAGTAAAACTTTGTAACATTTATACTTGAAATTGTCATGCGAGTGGAAAATACAAGGAAAACATACTTCGAGCAATCATTATTTCATTTCTCAAGGGTACAAGTTCGGCCAAGTCCTTACTTATATACCTCGGAACAAGAAGACTCAAGTACCCTAGATGGTTCAAGTGATATTCATATCAACTTTACCCAAGTCACAAGTGTATTTCTATAGTCCTCGAGCGTAAATTTGGGCAGCATGCCCTTTGTGTTTACCTAATTTTCCAGCCATTTAGGCTTCATTATTTTTCCTCAGCCAATCCCAAAGTCATACATATCATAAATTCAAGTCAATAGCCGTTCCATAGGCTCATAACATCATAAGATAAGAATCAAAGTAATAACAAGTGTGGAAATACAATCTAGCAAAAGACAGATTTGATGTGTGATTGCGGAAATAACACATCCAAGGTTACGCTTATCGGATTGAGGCGAAACTTATGCCATTTCGAAGCTAAGACACAGGACTACAATTTTCATGAAGATCACTTAGTCCAGTTTCCAATGTAACCTAGTCAAATCCTCAATTTACAGAACCAAAATCTAACTAGTCGGCTATTTAACCGCTCTGCACTGGAATGGTCATATCTCAGGTTACCAAGGTCCGATTAAGGTGTTCTTGGAGGCGTTTAAAAGCTAAGTCAGAATACTAAAACTTTCATGTTTTGGAAAAAAGCTAAATCAGTACATATCCTAGTGAATAAACGTGATAAACTGGATAAACTAACCAAACGGACTACTGGGAAAAGCCTTAAAATAGTTAGGGTATTTTAGTCTTTTCACGGGTTACATTGCTCCGATTGAGCTGAAATTTTGTAGGCACCTATAAAATACCATTATATACAACTTTCATGTTTTAGGCCAAGCCTAATTTGGCCTCTAAATATGAGCTCTAAAACCGGGCAGAACTGAATTAGGAAATTCCAGAAATCTGAAATTTTTGAAATCTCAAGTCAATCCTTCCATTATCTTGCTTCCAATTCTACCAAAACCCCTTATATAACCTTAATTACAACATATATGAATCATACATCAAGTGTGGCAGCAAGCCCTCAAACCCTAGTTCATATAATCAAAAGGGGAAAAACCCTCAAAACATGATAGCATCCATGATTCACCATAAATTTGAGTTACCAAGCTAATTTACACAAGATTGAAAGTAAAAATTAGGAAACTCATCATCCTTACCTTGATTAGAGTCCACCAAGTGTAGCCTTAGCTTTCCCTTTCACAATCTCACCAACAATTCACTAACTAAACACTCAAAGGTGAGTTTAATCGGTTTATTTCCTTTGATTTCTCACTTTGTGGTTGGATTCAAGAAGAAATGGAGAAATCTTCCCTTGGTATTTTTTCCCTTCTTTCTCTCGGCCAAGGAGTGCAGAAATGAAGAGGAAAGTGCTAAATTTTGGAGATAAATAGAAAGACCAAGTCTTGGTCAAGAAACTCTAGGGTGGCGACAAGTGTCGCCACCACCACCTTTCATTTTTCTCTTTCTTTCCTTGCTATTTCTAGCCTCTAATTTCGGTCAAGATAGCTGGAAATTGAGAAGATATTTTGCTCAAATATCAATAAGCTTGTATGGTAAGAAAGTGGTGGTCAAGTGGTGCGTTCAATCGGTAGTGCGCGGTACCCGCCGGTTCGCGCCGTTTTTCTTAAAAACACACATACTAAGGTTTTTACTTCCTATTCACTAACCTTATTTTATTACTCTTAATCACATATTATCTCTCACTTAAAAGTCACTTTTAATCACCAAAAGTGATCCTTGCTCCGTACCGAAAATTCATCCGGCGAAAAATCGCGAAAACCCTAATTTTGCTCCAATCTTGAAACCAAACGTGAAAACCTACTTTCTAGGTTTACTTGCACTTATTCTGGAATGATTGGATAGTAGAGTTTTAATAAATAATATTTTCCAAATAAAAGGAAATTTTTAAGAGAAACGTGAGGGATTTTACAATTCCAGTGACTAAAATTAGGGTTTCTAGTCTTTTAAAACAAAATAAGGTTTTAAATCAAATCCAAAGAAATACACTTTAGTATTTTCTTTACAAACAACCTCCTAATATTCGGGGTGTCACATCTTTTGCACAGCCACTAGTCGTTGGGTCAGTCCCACTAGTGAACATTTCTTTTGCACCGCCACTAGCCGTTGGATCAGTCCCACTAGTGAGCATTTCTTTTACATTACCACTAAACGTGGGTCAGTCCCACTAGTGTGCGTTTAAATTTCCTGTTCGGGCCAGTCCCGTTTTAAATTTTCTGTTCGTGTCAGTCCCGTTTAAATTTTCTATTCGGGTCAGTCCCGTTTTAAATTTCCTGTTCGAGTCAGTCCCGTTTTAAAATTTTCTGTTCGGGTCAGTCCCGTTTTAAAATTTCTGTTCGGGTCAGTCCCGTTTTAAATTTCTGTTCTGTTCGGGGTCAATCCCGTTTAAATTTCTGTTTGGGTCAGTCCCGTTTTAAATTTCTCGTCTGGGTCAGTCCCATTTTTGAAAGTTTTGTTAAAGAGGTCAGTGCTCATTTCAAAAGTGTCAGTCGCTCGAGTAGTTTGCAGCCGAATAACACAAGTAAATATTTTGGTGTCCACTTCTTTGTCTCAAGTTTTTCCAAAACTCAGACAAAGAGGGGCAAATTGTAGACACCAAAATTTTAGCCGTTCTTTTTATTTATTTATTCTAGGTGATTTTTGTTTATTTATTTATTTTATTATTATTATTATTTCTTGCTTAGTTTATCTCACTCTCATTTTGTTAAGAAAATTATTTTGTTTTTATTAATTAATCCACTGAAAAAAAAGTGAAAATCATCAGAAAAAATGTTGGCATTTTGTTTTTATCTTTCATTCCTAGTTTTATTCGATTTTATTTAAATTGCTATTTTTGTTTATTTTGTTTTGTTTCCATTTTATTAATTAACTGAGTTATTGCAAAGAAAAGAAAATCAGAAAAGGAAAGGAAAAACAAAAATCAGGTACAGAAAAAGAAAAAAAAAAAGAGACCCGTGCGCATGTTTGGGCGTACAGTATTCATCATTCTCCGGGTTTCATACGAAAGGAAGCAACAAAACTCAACATTGCAGCTGGCTTTTCTTCCAATTTCATTCGTTCCCATTACGTGTTTTTTTCTCCAAACATTCCTAGTACCAACCCAGCTCATCACTCAAGAACAAGATCAAAGGGCCAGCAATGAACCACATAAACTCATTTTTGAGCAGGGCCATCTAAACCTTTCATCGTAGGTTTTGGGGCCTTTAAATAGATGAAAACACAACCAGAATGGGGAGGAGCTTTTGACGGCTGGTTGAGTGAAGAAATTAGAAAAAGAAACCAGAGAGGGGAGTTTAGTGGCGGCTAGAGGTTGACGGCCAGGAAGAGTCTGATAGAGAGGAAGACGACGAGGTTTTGAGAAAAAGAGAGCTGGGTGAGATAGAAAGGTGGGAGCTAGCAGGGGAGTTACGGGAGAAACAAGGGGGACTTCGAACAGGAAAGAAACAAAAAGAAAAAAACAAAAAGGAACCGAGAGGAGGTAGGGAGGAGCCTGGGGTTGGAGCAAGAGAAAAAGAAACGGGAACAAGAAAAATCTGGGCAAGAGAGGAAGCTTCGTCTGGGGGCTTCGGGAAAAAGAGGAAGAACAGGGAAAAGATATCTTCGTTGTGGGGGGGGGGGGCGCGGATGAAGTAAAAGGTTGGCAGCTGGGTAAAGAGTGAAAGGAGGGTGGTGACGGCTGGACGAGAGGGAGAGCTCTAGATAGATAGCGGCTGAGTGAGAGGAAGGTGACAGCCGAGAAAAGACGAGAGAGAGAGATTGCTGAGCAAGGGAGTGAACAGAGAGAAGGGAGCTTGGACAGTTTAGAAGAATCAAGAAGGAAGGCCAAGGGAGGAAGATCATCAAGGGTTAAGAGGAAACAAAGATCCCAGAAAGCTTCAGACTTGCGTTGTCTTCATCAAAGCCAGTAGCCGGTCCTCTTTCATTTCCGTGGGTTCGATTATCTTCCAATCTTAAGCGTCTCCATTTTCCTCAAATTAAGATCGTCAAGGTAACCTTTTCTCCTTCCACCTTCCTCCGCCTACACATCCTCCTCCTCCGTAACCAAAAGTTTCGCTACTTGATTTTTGTTTTCATGATCTATTTTTCTTTCTTTCGGTTCCTTCATTTTCATGCTCTGATAGATTCAGATCTTGGCTCCATATCACTGCATCTGGGTTCTTTGTTTATGACTTGTTGGGTAGAGCTTTCCTGTTTTTCTCCTGGTTAATAACGAACTCAAGATTTGTGAATGAATTTGAATCTGCAAGTCACTCCCTCTCAACTTAGAATTCACTTTCTGTTGTGGGTGCTTAATCTGGCATTTGGGCAATAGGTTTAGGAAGGCTAATTTTCATGGTGAGGTTTCTGTATTTTGGAAATGTTCAGATTTTCGTTAGAAAAATGCAGTCTTGCTTGCGCTGGTTCAGATGTGCTGATTTCCTTGCTTGTTGCCGTCATTTTGTTGATTCTTTCACTTCTGTTTTGCGGTCTTTTGCATCTTGTAATGGTTTAGTGTACGGGTTTGATCTGTTTTCTTTGGTTACGTGATTGGGAACTTTTGTTGTTTATGGCTCCTGGTGATATCACTGTTGGTTTCATCAGAAACCCATTTCATTTTCCTTGCCCCTGCGATTCCCATGTTATTGTCCATTGTGTGGATTTTCAATGGATGGGGATGTTCATTAGAATGGGCTACGGTTTCTAATTTGAGATGGCATGAACATATTTTGCGGATGAGTTTCTTTTGCTGCATTTTTTTTGTTGTTCTCGGATGGGAGTAGTTAGGGGTAGGCAACCATGTTTGATTAACGTTAAGGCTGATGTTTGAAGATGTGTGAGTTTGGCATTTCATTTGCATGAGTTGAAGCTGCATAGCTCGCAACAGAAAATTGCAGAAAAGAAGCTTCATTAGCTGCCAAAGAGTGAGGCTTTTGATATCCAGATTTGCATGACATTTTTTCCAAGTTTTTTGCTTGTTTGGCTTGTAGTAGTTATGTGATTGTTTGTTTAGAGTAAAGCTTTGATGTTTGGTTGAAAAGGTTTTTTGCTCAAAGTGGTGTTTTGAGGTTGAAATCCGCAAGTGAAAAATGAAAGTTGCGGTTGTGTTGTTTTTTTTTTTTTTTTGGATCACAGAAAGCCTTCATCAGATGCTTCAACGATCTTGTTTTCTTGTTGCAGAACATTTCATGGTGTTTTTGCATGTTTTGCATGAAAAGAGTTTCCGAAATTGCACTTTGGCCTCCAAGTCTCCCCTTTGTTTCACTATGGCCCAAACAATTGAAAAATCAATCAAATTGACCCCTCAAATTTCTTTAGTTTTGCCATCGAAGCCATTACTTGTTCTAATGGGTTGTTCACCTTCCTTTAAATGCCTTGGACTGATTCAATTTTATGCTTATTTCGTGTGATTATTTCTTGATTAAAGTGATGCCTTGACTCTTTTATTATTTTTGAGGGTAGATAAGTGATTTCGCTCCATTAGGGCTCCATCTCCAGGGAGGTACACTCTATCCCTTATTTCTTACTTTATTTGACTCTACGTGCCCTATGTGATTTTACGTGTTTAATTGCATGCCTCTTAGATGTTTTTATTATTTATTTATTTCATTTATTTTCTTTGGTGGCTTTAGTTTGTATATTTATTTTTAGTTCAATTTTGATCATTTGAAAGGCACTTGAATGCCAAAGTTGTAATAGCTAGATTATTATTTTATTTATTTTATTCCGTTTCCCCCTCTTAGATTGTAGTAGGCTTCCCCCCTTTTGTAATAGATAGGGCTTGTGTGCTATGTGCTTATGCGTGCCTATATGCTTATGTGTTTAATTGCTTTCCCTAGGACGTGCATCTAGATATCATGCCTATGTGCTATGTGTTTTATGTGATATTATGTGTTTACATGCTTTTATTATATTTCGCATGATTAGTTAGTTATGATTAATGTGTAACGTTATCACACTAGTCTAACGCTAGTTGTGATCCATTTCTCGATACTACACTAGTTCAACGCTAGTTGTGGTTCCCTTGTCCGATTTCTCACTAGTCCAACGCTAGCGAAAAAATAGAAATAAGGGCTAGTCCAACGCTAGACCCTTAGGAGCCCTTCGAGCGTTAGATCATGATTGTGTGATAAAATCACTTCATCTCATGCATGTTTTTCTACTTTTAGTGTTTTTTATCATTTTTGCATGACATTCCTCTTATATGTATAGCCCTTATCCCATATTTTCCCTTATATGTATATTTCTTCCCCCTATGTGTGATACTTAACATTAGATTTGCATTTCATTTAAGAATTAGAATTAGGATAGTACATTTGTTTGATTAGATTAGGGATAACTCCTTGAATATGGGATATGGACGAGTTTGGCTTCTTAGCCTTAGCACGCTCGTATTCCCTCTATTAAAGGGAAAATTGAGTCACGAACATTAGTCCCCCGTACCCGACATGATGCACTCCCTTAAGACATGTATATTTGTATAATTTCTTTTCTTTTCTTAGAGTCTCATGTTTTTGCATTATTTGTGACTTCTCCAAAGAATCACTATTGGGCGTCACAATTAATGTGATTGGCACCATTCGAGCTTTGAAGAGAAATTTTGACCCCCTGATGCCCTCCTAGGTCTAGGGTTTGCATCCATATAGTACATCCAAATGTGATAAATTTTTAGGATAAATTATGAAAATCTTTGACTAAATCACGCAACTAGCCTTGGCTAGGTTGAAAGGGTGCCTTGTATTTTTGTCCTTGCCTTCCCTTTCTTCAAATGCGACTCCCGAATCTTTTTCTCTGATTTTCGTGGAATTGGAGTCGTTTAAAAGGGGTTTTTCTACTTTTTTTCTTTAAAAAATCATTTTTAGGTGACTTGGTACACCTTAACTCGATACCAAGTGGCGATTCCGATTTTTTATTCGAAAACCCTTTTTAAACTATTATTTTGGGTCTAATCGTCGTATTTTCAAGTCCCATCTAGACCCATGTTTTTCTTCATTTTCTTTGTAAATCAAAAATCATTTTCCAAATCAAAATTGAATTAAAATTCCATTTTTCTAAAACCAGTTATTCATTTATTTATGTTTAAAAAAATGGGGCGCAACACACCTCACTAGCTAAACTCTCAAGGATGATTTTAATCGGTTTAGTTTCTTGTTTCCTCACTTAGATGACTTAAACCCAAGATGAAATGGTGCAGCACTCCCTTGGTTTTTCTCTCCCTCTCTCTCGGCCAAAGCAGCAGAAAAATGAAGAAGAAAGGCAGCCCCAAGGTGATAAGAAGGCAAGACAATTGGTCTTGGTCAGGGCCCTTAGTTGGCCAACAAGTGTCCTCACAATTTTACTCATTTTTTTGTTGTTTTCCTTACAATTTTTGGTCAACATTTTCTGTCAAAGCAAGTTGGAAATGAGGGGATATTTTGCTCAAATATTAATGAGCTTATATGGTAAGAAAGTGGTGATCAAGTGGTGTGTTCAATCGGTAGTGCACGGTACCCGTCGGTTCGAGTCTTTTTTTCTTAAATCACGTATACTAGGGTTTTTTCCTTCTAATCACTAACTTATTATTATCACTTCAAATCATATAATATTTCCTCATCCAAAAGTCACTCGTACCTACCAAATTTGATCCTCACTCCGTACCGAAAAATCACCCTACTGAAAAACGTGAAAACCCTAACTTACTCCAACTTGAAAACTAAAAGTGAAAACCTTTACTTTCATGTTCATTTGCACTTATTGTGAGGTGATTGGGTGGTAGGACTATTATAAAATCATAATTTCCAATTAAAAGGGCATTTTTAAGAAAACGTGAGGGATTTTACAATTCCATAAATTGAATTTAGGGTTTCGGTTGAAATATGAAAAATTTGAGAAAACGGTCAGTCACAAATGAAACTAGGGTTTCGATTAGACTTTATTTCTAGATTTTAGGGTTTCTAGTCTGTAAAACAAAACAATAAAATAAAGAAACCGTAATATTCTCTTTGAGACTAAACAACAATAGTATCCTAAAAGTTGGGATATCACAATCTCCCCTCCTTAAAAGAATTTCGTCCTCGAAATTCATCCATGCACTCCTAAATAGCGTAGGGTATTTTCTTGTATATCCATTTCTAGCTCTCAGGTCTCACTATAACCAAAACTTAGTTAAACAATAGAAATCACGAATCGTACCTTCTACTATATCCGATGGTTCAGGTAATGCCTGTTGGTCCAGGGCGTACACTCTAGCTGGCACTCTTGGCTTAGTCCCTCCTACATTTGCTTGTTCAGGGTTTAGGTGTGACCTACGGGGACAAGTTGCAAGCTGGTGCTCGGCACTACCACACCATAAATATTTTCCTGCCTTTCGCTAACAATCATTCTCCGTATGATTGGCTTTCCCATAATACCCACAAGATACTCGAGTTTGACCTCCTTGTGAGGCACCTCTTGCTTGCTCCCGGCCACGCGAGGCTCCTCCTGGAGTAATTTCCTTAGATGTCCCTAAAATTTTCTCACCACCATCTCCTCGACCCATCTTAGAGGGTGGCATGTCTAAATCACCTTGTCCTTGCCTTTGACTTCCACCAGGCGTACCTTTCCTTTTTGCATGAAAAGCTCTCACTTGTGCCCTAACAATTTCTATTTGTTGGGCCTTCTCCAAGACCTTTGTAAATGTATTAATCTGGGCCGCCGCTAAGGCCTCTTGTATCTCCACATTGAGCCCTTGCACAAACCTCCGGACTCTTCTTTGCTCCATAGCTATCAGTTCACGAGCAAATTTAGACAATTTCGTAAATTGGGTTTCATACTCAGCTATACTCAAAGTTCCCTGCCGAAGCTTAATAAAATCATCTTCGCTTTTCTCCTGGACAATAGGTGGGAGGTATTTTTCGTTAAACTCTCGCACGAAATTCACCCACGTCCATGCAGTCCCCTCTCTCTCCCACTTAGCTTGAACCACATTCCACCAAGACCTGGCCGGACCTTCAAATTGAAAAACGGCAAAGTGCACTTGTCTATCCTCCGCATAGTTCAAAGCGGCAAAGATATTGATCATGGCCTCTAGCCATCTCTCGGCTCCCTCCGGGTCTGGTCCTCCCAAGAACTTCTGGAATCTCTCAAGAGCCCTATCTTGCCCCATATCGGGGTCCCTAGGTTGATTTACAGGGACTTGACCCTGTTGTTCCACTAAACGGGCCAGAATATTAGTCATTTGTTGGATTGCAGTTGCCACTTGATCTCCCCTGACAGCCTGGGGTCCAGGTTGTGGCTCAATCGTTGCCTCTCTTTCCTCTCTCGGTTCTTGCACCGGTTCCTGTGCTTGTCTACCCCCACGGCCACGACTAGGACCGCGTCCTCGGTTAGTTCCCCTGGCTTGACTTTTTCTACCCTTCATGTTTCGCGGCTAATCAACTATAGCAATATAGCCAACTAATCAATGATAGAATATAGCCACTAAATAACTATATAAATATAAACAGAATAAAATAAGGCTCAAATAAACCTTTCCAAATCATAAAACAGGGGGAATGCAACATATTCAATCAAAACAAGTCACATCAAAACTCAAAGCACGTGAATAATAAGGATCCCAAATCCCACGAATATCTTCACTATATTTCAAGTCCAGACTATTCGCATTCCCGGTGCCTTTGCTTTCGCCATCCAAACTTATCCTAATATTACGTGAGATCTCAACTTATCGTAAAGGTATCACTCTTTGGTACTCGGGGACAAGAATCCGAAAATATGATAATTCACCACTCAAGCTGGCCAGGCTCAAGAGCAAATCACCCGTATTAGAGATTCCTACCCAACATACATATCTAAGGTCTCCAACAATAGACAATCGTTCCATACTTAACAAGTCAATCCTCACAGTCCGAGAACCTTCTCCCGGCATGAGCTCAATAGGAGCTCTAATACCATCTGTGACGGCCCCACCTCCCCCTGGGCGTATCCTAGGGTTTAGCGGACCGGCTGCCCAACTCTCGCCAAGACTAACTCCCTCGTATCGCGTGCATACAACTGTCGACAATAAATAACATCGCAATTCACACTTACAATTTACATCGATGCATATTCAAAATACAAAGCCTCTATATACCCAAACGGGTTCAAAGTGTATACAATCCAAGTACAATCATCCTAATCAAGTCATGGCGTGAGTACAAGTCAAAAGTTAAA
This sequence comes from Coffea eugenioides, assembly GCF_003713205.1. Classification (NCBI taxonomy): domain Eukaryota; kingdom Viridiplantae; phylum Streptophyta; class Magnoliopsida; order Gentianales; family Rubiaceae; genus Coffea; species Coffea eugenioides. Next base: position 136,039 of record NW_020864863.1, read on the forward strand.
ACAACTAGTCTACGCTAGTCTTTACATATCTCACGCCTCGCTCGTACCCCTGTAAGGAGAACAAATGGAGTGGAATGAGCTAAAAGCCCAGTGAGGTTCCAAATAACAAATTGACCATTATTTATAAGTACAAGTTTTTGATATAGCAAAGTAACGAGCATGAAGAGTTCATAAAAGTAAGCAATAACACGTCAAGTAGCAATCTCAAAATGAGCGAGTGTAAAAGTTTTTCAAAATAAACAATAATCCAATAAGCAATAATCATTCCAAAGCATAAGGATACGGATGGCTCTCAGGAGCCAACCTCTATTCATCATCAAGAGCTTGATCACGTAATAGTTGACACTCCGTCAACTTTCAAGTAAAGGAACCAATCCAGTAGAGCACCACTTACACTACTCTCCGTCCACCATTCAAACCCCCTACTGGGCCCAAAATCCTCAATAAACACGGGTGGTAATACTCGAGTATACCGATTAGTTTAGGAGATATCACTCCAATCGACAATCAAGAGACCCAGGGTTCGTTACCCAATCGACCAAGCCCTTGCCGGCTTGACTCGAGTAACTTGCCACAGGGTTTCTGGAATTCCAGGAAGTGCGCACAACATAAACAAGTATATCAATTCAATTTCAACAATAAACAAGTATATATCAAATAAGAGCAAGTGCGATAAAGTACACTCTTGCCCGATCAAGCCAATCATATATCATTTAATCATATTGATCAAGTATTGGAAACAATTGTCCAGTTCAATCAGGTATTTGGAAACACTCACCAAAATGAAGTGCCCCTAGTAATCACGTCTGGGTTATACTCCGGGTTCGGAGTCCAAATCTGCGATAAAACTCAATTTGAGAACTTTGAAACATGACTAAGATTCGAAACTTAGACGTTTCGTTCAATAAGAATCAAGAAATGGAAATTCACTTGGAGAATATTCGTGAAACACTTGCTCGCATTTCAAACTATATAACTTTGTAATATTTATATTTGGAAATGCCATTTGAGTCGAAAGTACAAGGAAAACGTATTTCTAGTAGTCGTGATTGTATTTCTCAAGGGTACAAGTTCGGCCAAATCCTTACTTATATACCTCGGTAAAAGAAGACGCAAATATCCTAGATGATTCAAGTAGTAGTCACTCTTAACCCTTACTCAAGTCGCAAGTATATTTTGCTAGTCCTCGAGCGTAAATTTGGGCAGCATGCCCTTTGTATTTACCTAATTTTTCAGCCATTTTTGGCTTCATTATTTTCCTCATTCAAACCCAAAGTCATACACAATATAAATTCATCACACTAGCCATTCAATAGGCTCAAGACAATACAAGGACAAAAATTCAAGCTAACAACAAGTGCGGAAATGAGCTTTAGTAAAAGGCAGATTTGATAGGGTTTTGCGGAATGGACACATCTGAGGCTACACTTATCAGATTGGGGTGAAACTTATACCGTTTCGAAGCTAAGACAAAGGCCTACAACTTTGATGAAGTTCACTTAGTCAAATTTCCAGTGTAACCCAGTCAAATTCCCAATTCACAGAACCAACTTCCAACTAACCGTCTAGTTAACCGTACTACATTTAAATGGCAATATCTCAGGCTACCAAAGTCCGTTTAAGGTGTTCTTGGAAGCTTTGAAAAGCTAAGACAGAGTACTAAAACTTTCATGTTTCATAAAATGGCTAAAATGTGAGAACCCGTAAAACCCTAATATTTTTCCTAGGGTTTATTTCCCTTTAATTGCATGTTTTCTGCATTTTCTGGCTTAGAAATATTTTCTTAGTGGATTTTATGTGCAATTATAGTTTTAAGATGATTTTTCTAGCATTGGAGAAATTTTAGAAAATTATGAGTAAATAGTGGACGTGGGACCCACTAGTGCGAAAAGTTCGGAAAAATTCGGCCAATAAGGTTAAGTTTCGGATACTGTGTATAATTTGTCGGGTGTTAAGAGATAAGTGGAGTGTGTGAAGTGATTGATGTGAGAGAGGAAAGAAAGATAGGAAGGCATTTATGGAGGTGCCACATGTCACTTTCTCATTGGTTGTGACTTATGAAACACTATTCACCTTTTGACATTTTTTTTTGACTTTTGACCCAACTAAGTAAATATCCAAAAATTCACCAAAAATCACCATTTTTCTCTCTTGTTTGGCCGGCTCTCTCTCTCATTCTTGCAAGAAGGAGAACTCCTTCAATCTTCAAGTTCTACTAGCAAATCATCTCAATCAATCCCTTAAACAAGATTTCACTCCATAGAAACTTTCCTTCTAGTGTTAGTTAGTTGTGTAGTGAGCTTTGTTGGAAGAGCAAAGGTGTCCTACATCTCTCTCTCTCTTGATCTCTTGGTAAGTGTTGCTTGAACACCCTACTACCTTCAATAATGGTTACATGATGCTTAGAAGTGGCTTAAGTGGTTGAAAATGTGGTTTATCTCTTGGTTTAGCTTGTTTTGGTGAAGTTTTTATTTTATTGGGAATTTTTCTGGTTTAATATGAATTATATGTTGTGGCCTTGTATGATGAATTGTAATGGTTGATAATGACTCTATGAGGTGTATTGGATAGGAAAATGCTACTAATTTTGGATTTGGTGTGAAATTGAAAAGTTAGGGTTCTTAATTTCCCAATTCTGTCCGGTTTTTGATCACTGGGTTAGAGGCCGAATTAGACTTTGCTCAAAACATGAAAGTTGTAGGTATTGATGTGATGGAGATGCCTGTAAAATTTCAGGTCATTTGGATTAGTGTAGAATGAGTTATGACGAAATTACTGTAGCTGTTCTGCTTTGGACAGAATGCGAAAACTGCAATAGTGATTGGCCATTTTGACTGGTTTTGGTTTGGATTTTGAAGTTGATGTCTTCTGATGAAATGTAGCTGAATGTCTTAGCTAACATATGCCTTTGGAATTTTGGCATTTGGACTTGTATAGACTGAGTTATACCGATTACAGTTTTCTGTCTTTTGCAAACCTGTTTTGGGAATTCTGGTATAGTTTTTGGCATTTTTGACCTAGTGGTGCTAAGAACTGGTTTGAGTGCCCTTCCACATTGTTGTAGCCCTGTTTCATAGCTTCGAAACGGTGGGTCTTACACCCCCAACCGATAACCGTAGTGAAATTTACGCCATTACCGCATTCTAAGCTCAAACACGGTTTTTCTATCGAGGCTTCAGTTAAGGCCATATATTAATTTCTGGTTTGCTTTCATGCTTACTTATGCATGTGAAACCCTATTGGGGTTGTGTTTAGTATTGTTTGATGACTCGTTCTCGAGTCTCATTGCATTTGTTGTGTGATTCTAGGGCGTGACGGTAGCTCACGGCGTCTTGGTGATCACGGTGTATGAAACACCATTTTCTCACTTGGTGAGTATACTACTCACTTGATGGATTACTATGTGGCTTTGTTAAATGTTATGTGATACCTTAATGGCCTACTTGGATATTGAAATTGATCTAGGTGAGGGTGTACTTGACCGCCCTCACCTCTTTTGAGATTGTCACTGATTGGTTACCGTTTTATTGCATTACTGAACTTGATATATTGGTTAGTGAATTCCATTTCATGGAAACTGAATTGAGGTTGTTTGGACGATGTCCAACGGCCATACTGCATTACTGAGCTCAACCCCGTTTGGTAGTCAATTGGATCGAGCCGGCGAGGGCTTGGTCGTGAAGATTGAATTGCCACGGGGACTGTACTGGGGAACCTTGTGGTAATGAGACCCTTGGTTCCGGTAAACTCGAGTATTACCAAAAGCTACTGAAATGGAGTGCGGGCCCGGTTGGGGTATGTTGGGTGGAAGGAATGGAAGTAAAGAGTTGTCTACGGTTTGGTATTTTAACATTGACGGAGAGTCAATGAGATTGGTTCAAGATTACAAGCGTGGAAATGGGCTCTTGAGAGCCGACCGTATCCTTTTCCATTTTGCTTCATTGCTTATTTGTGCACTTTAAATGAAGGTTCATTCTTATATGACTTTGATTGTTATTTGGTGGTATACCACTGGGCTTTGGCTCATTCCGTGTTATTTGTTTTCCTTACAGGGATATAATTGCTTTTGAAAATGGACTGGATAGTCATTTGCCATACTGAGTTTGTAAAATGTCTTTTGTATAGCTCTCGAAGTGAAACCCTAATGTAACGGGTTCATTTCCTTTTGTTAGGCAAATCGAATGTGTACTCCTTAATGAATGGTTGGCATGCCATTATGGATGTAAATGATGATTTCCATTGTATATATGTGTTTATATGTTGATTTGATGTTTGGATGAACTTCGGAGCGAATCGGCTTTCAAACGGCAAGAAAAAAAATTTGGCAAAAGCTCACTGGCCTGAATCCGGCCAGGAATCCGGCCAGAAACTGGCCGGATTGAAGGCCGGATTGCCTGAGAAAAATTGGAAATCCGGCCAATTGCTCACTGGCCGGTATCCGGCCAGACAATCCGGCCGGAATATTGGCCGGATTTCCGGCCGGATTGGGTGGAACTTTTGGAAAAATTCGAGATGCTCACTGGGCAGTATCCGGCCAAGAATCCGGCCGCTAATCCGGCCAGATTCCGACCGGATTCTGGCGTGTCCAGCACTATTTATTTCGGTTTTAAATTTTCGTTTTTTTTATTTTGTGTTTTCTGACTTGTTTGCGCGCAATGGTATGTTCCGGAACGTTATAGAACGACGTTAACTGTACCGTAGTCCTGGCGAGAGCTGGGCAGGCAGTCCGCTAACCCCTTTGGTTCGCCTTAGGGGAAGGTGGGGCTGTCACAGGTGGTATCAGAGCCTAGGTTTGAATTAGCCTGGGTATAATAGAAGTGCTCGATTTGAGGATTTTATTGTTTATGCCTATTAAGTGTAATCATGTTATTTCTTCCTTTGCTATAGGATGGATGCGAGTGGTGACCCGAGTGACCGTCCGGCAGGAGATCGTCCTCGTAGTCCGCTGCCGCCAATTAAGTATCAACTTAGGCAGAAGGGGGCCGTGGTGCGTTGGAGCCCGGCCAGCCGTGTTCGACAGTGCAAGTGTCGTAGCAACTACGCCTATCCAAACACTCTAGTGTTGGCGGTGGCAAAGGAACGTGAGGAGTTTGCTAAGGATAATACTAAGTTGGAAGCTGCGGTTGCGACATTGGAAGCTGAGGTGACTCAGGCTAGGGCAACCAATGAGAAGCAAGCCGCACGTATCATGGAGCTAGAGTATGATGTGAATGAGGCGGAGGACCGAGTTAATGACCTATGTGATCAACTGAGGGATGGTCACGAGCGTGAGGTTAAGCGCGCTCGCAAGGTCAGGGGTCGTGCGGAGGCGATCCTTAACTTGTGCGACGACGGACTCGAGGAGTCTAGTGATGAGGCCTCGTGTGCGGAGGCCGACCCTGGGGAGGAGTCTACCCCATCGCCTGGGTCTCAGACCCCGGCGACTGATTAGGCCTTGATCTTAGGGCACCTTTTGGATAGTGGTGGTTTTGAATGTACATAGGGATAGGGATAGAGCCTTAGCTAACCGTTTTGGATGTAGAGTTGGCTACGTGTAAATCTCTTTTGATAGGCCTATCCTCAGGTGGATCTTTGTGTACGTACGTGCTTTGGCCGTACTTGACTGACTGCTTGTATATATGTTTGGCTTGTATATATGTGTGCTTGTGATCTTGTTTGAAATGCATTGCTATGTGTTAAGTGAAAGTTTATTTGTTACTTACATGCTTTGTTACTGCTTTGGTTTAGTAATCTTGCCTAGACCAAGTATACCTTATGGAAGGAACACGAAGTGGTCGGGGACGTGGGCGCGGTAGGCAACCCACACCGGTTAGGGAAACTGGGGAAGCTTCTACTGGCCCAATTCCTGAACCCCAAATAGACCCCAATGCTCAAATCGCTGCTGCTATGCAGCAAATGACCAACCTACTTGCACAAGTAGTGCAACAACAAGGCCAGAACCCAAACCCTAACCCTGGAAACCCCGGAAACCCTGGCCATTATAATGAGAGCGAAGATAGAGCTCTAGAACGTTTTCAAAAGTTTTCTCCGCCGAAGTTTGTTGGGGGACCCGACCCTGACGTGGCCGAGAAATGGCTGGAGAAGATGGTAGACATATTCGCGGCCTTACACTATCCGGACGAACGGCAGGTGACTTTTGCCGTGTTCCAACTCGAGGGGGCTGCCCGTTCCTGGTGGAACGTAATTAGGCAGAAATGGGAGCGGGAGCAGACACAGAGGACTTGGGTGAATTTCATCCGAGAATTTAATGCTAAGTTTTTCCCTCCTCTAGTCCAGGAAAGGAAGGAGGACGAGTTTATCCGGCTCCGGCAAGGGGCTCAGACTGTGGCGGAGTACGAGAGCCAGTTTACCCGCCTGTCCAAATTCGCGCCTGAACTAATTATGACCGAACAACGACGCGTGAGGCGCTTTATTCAGGGCTTGAACGTGGAGATCCAGAAAGATCTCGCAGCGGCTCAAATCACTACTTTTAGCGAGGCAATGGAAAAAGCCCAACGGGTCGAGAGTGCACGGCTTCAGGTCCGAAACTTCCAGGCCAAGAAGCGTGGTTTTCCTGGGAGTACATCTGGACAAAGTGAGAAGAGTACTCCCTCGAAGTTTGGACGAGGAACTGGGGGTGGACGACAATCTGGATCCGGCAGAGGGACTCCGTTCAGGGGCGGCCAAGCTGGGCGAGGACAAAGGGGGAACACCCAGAGTGGCTCGGCTTCGGCACCTCGTGGTCCCTGTGGGCACTGTGGAAAGACAAACCACACCGAGGACAATTGCTGGAGGAAACTGGGGAAATGTCTGCGGTGTGGAAGTGCGGACCATCAGCTGGCTACATGTCCGGTCCTGAAACAAGATGGAAAGGGGAGTCAGCTACCGCCGAGGACTAACACTGGACCAGCCAAGGGAGACGGGTCCAAACCTAAGGTGCCAGCTAGGGTTTATTCCTTAGAACCCCATCAGGTCCCAGATTCTTCCGAGGTAGTGGAAGGTACGATCCCTATTTTCCACCGCTTTGCCAAAGTTTTAATTGATCCTGGTGCCACTCATTCGTTTGTTAACCCTGATTTCATGTGTGGCATCGATATAAAACCTGCTAGCTTACCATATGCCTTAGAGGTTAGTACACCTACGGGGAATCAACGGTTGGTGACTAGTATGGTTTATAAGGATTGCGATGTATGGGTAGGAGAGAGGAGATTTTTAGGAGACCTGATTAGCTTATCCATTAAGGGGTACGATGTGATTCTAGGTATGGACTGGTTAGCCAAATATAACGCCCAACTGGACTGTAAAACGAAAATAGTTGAATTTCGCATTCCTGGCGAGGCAACCTTAAGGTTAGATATAAGGGGTAGGTTAGCCTCATCTGCTCTCATTTCGGGCATTCGAGCTAGGAAACTGATAAGTAGAGGGGCGCAAGGATATTTGGCCTTTCTAATTAATACCCCTACGGATAAGATAAAGGTAGAAGATGTAGTCATAGTGAGGGACTTTCCGGATGTGTTTCCTGATGAGTTAGTGGCCTTACCTCCGGAAAGAGAGATAGAATTCCGAATAGATCTGTTACCTGGAACCGCACCTATCTCGAAAACCCCTTACCGAATGGCGCCTGCAGAACTTAAGGAGCTTAAGTTGCAACTGCAAGACCTTTTGGAGCGGGGATTCATTCACGAGAGTGAGTCTCCTTGGGGAGCTCCGGTCCTATTTGTGAAGAAAAAGGACGGAACGTTGAGGATGTGTATTGATTATAGGGGGTTGAACAACGTTACGATCAAGAACAAGTATCCACTGCCCCACATCGACGAGTTGTTTGACCAGCTGCAAGGAGCAGTGGTCTTTTCGAAGTTGGACCTCCGACAGGGATACTACCAGTTGTTGATTAGGAAGGAGGACATTCCGAAAACTGCTTTCAATTCAAGATACGGGCATTACGAGTTCGCCGTTATGCCCTTTGGACTGACTAATGCTCCCGCCGCCTTCATGGACTTAATGCATAGGGTTTTTAAACCCTACCTGGACCGATTTGTCGTGGTGTTCATTGACGACATTTTAGTCTACTCCAAGTCACGCGAGGAGCATGAGAAGCATTTGAGAATGGTGTTGCAGACATTGAGGGAACATCAGCTGTATGCCAAGTTTAGTAAATGCGAGTTCTGGTTGGAGAGAGTAGCGTTTCTAGGGCACGTGATCTCCCACGAAGGTATTTCGGTGGATCCAGCGAAGGTTGAGGCCGTGACAAATTGGAAAAGGCCAGAAACTCCCACGGAGATTCGCAGCTTTCTAGGGCTAGCTGGGTACTACCGACGGTTTATTAAAGATTTTTCCAAATTGGCAGGACCTTTAACTGACTTGACAAAGAAGCATGGCCAGTTTATCTGGAACGGCCGATGCGAAACAAGTTTTCAGGAATTAAAGAAAAGACTGACCATGGCTCCAGTGCTGGTCTTGCCAAATGGAGTGGATGGGTTTGAAGTTTATGCGGATGCGTCGCGAGAAGGCCTGGGGTGTGTTTTGATGCAGAACCGGAATGTGATTGCTTTCGCCTCTAGAAAATTGAAGCTTCACGAGCAGAACTACCCGACTCATGATCTGGAATTAGCTGCAGTGGTGTTTGCTCTGAAAAAGTGGAGGCATTACCTATACGGGGTGACCTTTGAAGTGTTTTCGGATCACAAGAGTCTTAGGTACCTCTTCTCCCAGAAGGAACTGAATATGAGACAACGGCGATGGATGGAATTCCTGGAAGATTACGACTGTACGATCAATTACCATCCGGGAAAGGCAAATGTGGTAGCAGATGCCTTGAGTCGTAAGGTGCAAGTAGCAGGGCTAATGATTAAGGAGTGGGGTTTGCTAGAATCCGTGTGCGAGTGGAAACCCTGTCTAGGGAGCCATAAGGTGATATTTGGCAATGTTAGGGTTACCTCCACTCTACTGGAACGTATTAAAGAGGCACAAAAAGAAGATTTGATGGTACAGAAATGGAAAGAGAAAGTGGATAAGGGAGAAACTACGGACTTCAATTTGAGTCCTGAGGGTATTTTAAAGTACCGAAACCGAATAGTGGTACCCAAGGATGAGGCATTGAAAGCAGAAATTCTGGAGGAAGCTCATAGATCTAAGTACACAATCCATCCGGGTAGCAGCAAGATGTATCAAGACCTGAAAGGAACCTATTGGTGGGACAATATGAAGAAGGAAATCGCGCAATATGTACAAAAATGTCTCATTTGCCAGCAAGTGAAGGCAGAGCATCAAAAACCATCGGGTCTGTTACAACCCTTGGAGATACCCGAGTGGAAGTGGGAAAACATTACCATGGACTTCGTTTCAGGTTTACCGAGGACGCAAAGAGGACACGATGCCGTTTGGGTGATCGTTGATCGATTAACCAAGTCGGCCCATTTCTTGCCGGTGAACATGAAGTATTCAATGGACAAGTTGGCTCGACTATACATGGATGAGGTTGTAAGACTACACGGTGTACCTGTGAGTATTGTTTCCGATCGGGATCCACGATTTGTATCACGGTTTTGGCAGAAATTTCAAGAAACCCTGGGGACGAAACTCAACTTGAGCACGACCTATCATCCTCAGACGGATGGCCAGTCAGAACGGACGATTCAGACTCTCGAAGACATGCTACGAACGTGCATTCTGGACTTTGGAGGCAACTGGGGTCAACACATGACCTTGGTAGAATTTGCGTACAACAATAGCTTCCATTCGTCAATTCAAATGGCTCCGTACGAAGCTCTCTACGGACGTAAGTGCCGCTCACCGATCTACTGGGACGAGGTTGGCGAAAAGAAAGCACTGGACCCGACAACTATTCCATGGATGGAAGAGGCACACGAGAAGGTCAAGTTGATACGGCAACGAATCCAAACTGCCCAAAGTCGCCAAAAGAGCTACGCGGATAATCGAAGAAAAGACTTGGAGTTTGAAGTTGGAGACCGCGTATTTCTTAAGATCACACCTTTACGAAGTCTCACAGCAGGTAAAGGAAAGAAACTTCAACCGCGGTACGTCGGACCCTACAAGATCCTGCAGAGGGTTGGAGCGGTCGCGTATCGATTGAAACTGCCATCCAGTCTATCTCGAATCCACGATGTATTTCACGTCTCGATGCTAAAGAAGTACCATCCTGACCCATCTCATGTATTGCAACCAGAGGATATCGAAGTAGATGAATCACTGGCCTATGAAGAGAAACCGGTCCAAGTACTTGATCGAAAAGTCAAGGAGCTCAGAAACAAGAAGATTCCATTAGTGAAAGTGCTATGGAGAAACCACGGAGTGGAGGAAGCTACCTGGGAGATAGAAGAGGAGATGCGAAAGAAATACCCAAACCTTTTCGGGAATTAAGGTGAGAAATTTCGTGGACGAAATTCTTTTAAGGAGGGGAGAGTGTGAGAACCCGTAAAACCCTAATATTTTCCTAGGGTTTATTTCCCTTTAATTGCATGTTTTCTGCATTTTCTGGCTTAGAAATATTTTCTTAGTGGATTTTATGTGCAATTATAGTTTTAAGATGATTTTTCTAGCATTGGAGAAATTTTAGAAAATTATGAGTAAATAGTGGACGTGGGACCCACTAGTGCGAAAAGTTCGGAAAAATTCGGCCAATAAGGTTAAGTTTCGGATACTGTGTATAATTTGTCGGGTGTTAAGAGATAAGTGGAGTGTGTGAAGTGATTGATGTGAGAGAGGAAAGAAAGATAGGAAGGCATTTATGGAGGTGCCACATGTCACTTTCTCATTGGTTGTGACTTATGAAACACTATTCACCTTTTGACATTTTTTTTTGACTTTTGACCCAACTAAGTAAATATCCAAAAATTCACCAAAAATCACCATTTTTCTCTCTTGTTTGGCCGGCTCTCTCTCTCATTCTTGCAAGAAGGAGAACTCCTTCAATCTTCAAGTTCTACTAGCAAATCATCTCAATCAATCCCTTAAACAAGATTTCACTCCATAGAAACTTTCCTTCTAGTGTTAGTTAGTTGTGTAGTGAGCTTTGTTGGAAGAGCAAAGGTGTCCTACATCTCTCTCTCTCTTGATCTCTTGGTAAGTGTTGCTTGAACACCCTACTACCTTCAATAATGGTTACATGATGCTTAGAAGTGGCTTAAGTGGTTGAAAATGTGGTTTATCTCTTGGTTTAGCTTGTTTTGGTGAAGTTTTTATTTTATTGGGAATTTTTCTGGTTTAATATGAATTATATGTTGTGGCCTTGTATGATGAATTGTAATGGTTGATAATGACTCTATGAGGTGTATTGGATAGGAAAATGCTACTAATTTTGGATTTGGTGTGAAATTGAAAAGTTAGGGTTCTTAATTTCCCAATTCTGTCCGGTTTTTGATCACTGGGTTAGAGGCCGAATTAGACTTTGCTCAAAACATGAAAGTTGTAGGTATTGATGTGATGGAGATGCCTGTAAAATTTCAGGTCATTTGGATTAGTGTAGAATGAGTTATGACGAAATTACTGTAGCTGTTCTGCTTTGGACAGAATGCGAAAACTGCGATAGTGATTGGCCATTTTGACTGGTTTTGGTTTGGATTTTGAAGTTGATGTCTTCTGATGAAATGTAGCTGAATGTCTTAGCTAACATATGCCTTTGGAATTTTGGCATTTGGACTTGTATAGACTGAGTTATACCGATTACAGTTTTCTGTCTTTTGCAAACCTGTTTTGGGAATTCTGGTATAGTTTTTGGCATTTTTGACCTAGTGGTGCTAAGAACTGGTTTGAGTGCCCTTCCACATTGTTGTAGCCCTGTTTCATAGCTTCGAAACGGTGGGTCTTACACCCCCAACCGATAACCGTAGTGAAATTTACGCCATTACCGCATTCTAAGCTCAAACACGGTTTTTCTATCGAGGCTTCAGTTAAGGCCATATATTAATTTCTGGTTTGCTTTCATGCTTACTTATGCATGTGAAACCCTATTGGGGTTGTGTTTAGTATTGTTTGATGACTCGTTCTCGAGTCTCATTGCATTTGTTGTGTGATTCTAGGGCGTGACGGTAGCTCACGGCGTCTTGGTGATCACGGTGTATGAAACACCATTTTCTCACTTGGTGAGTATACTACTCACTTGATGGATTACTATGTGGCTTTGTTAAATGTTATGTGATACCTTAATGGCCTACTTGGATATTGAAATTGATCTAGGTGAGGGTGTACTTGACCGCCCTCACCTCTTTTGAGATTGTCACTGATTGGTTACCGTTTTATTGCATTACTGAACTTGATATATTGGTTAGTGAATTCCATTTCATGGAAACTGAATTGAGGTTGTTTGGACGATGTCCAACGGCCATACTGCATTACTGAGCTCAACCCCGTTTGGTAGTCAATTGGATCGAGCCGGCGAGGGCTTGGTCGTGAAGATTGAATTGCCACGGGGACTGTACTGGGGAACCTTGTGGTAATGAGACCCTTGGTTCCGGTAAACTCGAGTATTACCAAAAGCTACTGAAATGGAGTGCGGGCCCGGTTGGGGTATGTTGGGTGGAAGGAATGGAAGTAAAGAGTTGTCTACGGTTTGGTATTTTAACATTGACGGAGAGTCAATGAGATTGGTTCAAGATTACAAGCGTGGAAATGGGCTCTTGAGAGCCGACCGTATCCTTTTCCATTTTGCTTCATTGCTTATTTGTGCACTTTAAATGAAGGTCCATTCTTATATGACTTTGATTGTTATTTGGTGGTATACCACTGGGCTTTGGCTCATTCCGTGTTATTTGTTTTCCTTACAGGGATATAATTGCTTTTGAAAATGGACTGGATAGTCATTTGCCATACTGAGCTTGTAAAATGTCTTTTGTATAGCTCTCGAAGTGAAACCCTAATGTAACGGGTTCATTTCCTTTTGATAGGCAAATCGAATGTGTACTCCTTAATGAATGGTTGGCATGCCATTATGGATGTAAATGATGATTTCCATTGTATATATGTGTTTATATGTTGAATTGATGTTTGGATGAACTTCGGAGCGAATCGGCTTTCAAACGGCAAGAAAAAAAAAATTTGGCAAAAGCTCACTGGCCTGAATCCGGCCAGGAATCCGGCCAGAAACTGGCCGGATTGAAGGCCGGATTGCCTGAGAAAAATTGGAAATCCGGCCAGTTGCTCACTGGCCGGTATCCGGCCAGACAATCCGGCCGGAATATTGGCCGGATTGCCGGCCGGATTGGGTGGAACTTTTGAAAAAAATTCGAGATGCTCACTGGACAGTATCCGGCCAAGAATCCGGCCGCTAATCCGGCCAGATTCCGACCGGATTCTGGCGTGTCCAGCACTATTCATTTCGGTTTTCAATTTTCGTTTTTTTTATTTTGTGTTTTCTGACTTGTTTGCGCGCAATGGTATGTTCCGGAACGTTATAGAACGACGTTAACTGTACCGTAGTCCTGGCGAGAGCTGGGCAGGCAGTCCGCTAACCCCTTTGGTTCGCCCTAGGGGAAGGTGGGGCTGTCACATAAAACAGCACGGATCATAGTGAATAGACACGGTCAACTGGATGAACTGTCTAAAACGGATCACTGGATGCATCCTAGGGCAGTGAGGGTATGTTGGTCTTTTCACTGGATACGTTGCTCCGATTGGGCTGAAATTTTGTAGGAAACTATAAAACATCATTCTCTAAAACTTTCATGTTTTATACTAAGCCTAATTCGGCCTCTAACATCACAAACTGGAACCGGACAGAACTGAACTACAATTTTCCAGAAATCTGAAATTTTACGGTTTCAAAGGAAACTTTCTTCATTTCTCGCTTCAATCACTACCAAAATCACTTATATAAACTTAGATATAATATATACATCCATACAACAAGTATAGGCAGCAAATACCTCAAACCCTAACTCATGTAACTCAAGAAAACATACACTATATCCACCCAAATCATGATAATAGCTATCATCCACCACAAATTTAAGGTGCTATGCCAAGTTAAACAAGATTAAGTGTAAGAAATGGGGAAATCAGCATTATTACCTTGCTAAAGTGACTACCAAGAGCAACCCTAGCTTTTCCTTCCAAAATTTCACCAACACCTCACTAGCTTAACATTCAAGGAAGGTTTTAATCGGTTTAGTTTCTTGTTTCCTCACTTAGATGACTTAAACCCAAGATGAAATGGTGCAGCTCTCCCTTGGTTTTTCTCTCCCTCTCTCTCGGCCAAAGCAGCAGAAAAATGAAGAAGAAAGGCAGCCCCAAGGTGATAAGAAGGCAAGACAATTGGTCTTGGTCAAGGCCCTTAGTTGGCCAACAAGTGTCCTCACCAATTCCACTCATTTTTTTGTTCTTTTCCTTGCAATTTTTGGTCAACATTTTTGGCCAAAGCAAGCTGGAAATGAGGGGATATTTTGCTCAAATATTAATGAGCTTATATGGTAAGAAAGTGGTGATCAAGTGGTGTGTTCAATCGGTAGTGCACAGTACCCGTCGGTTCGAGCCTTTTTTTCTTAAATCATGTATACTAGGGTTTTTACCTTCTAATCACTAACTTATTATTATCACTTCAAATCATATAATATTTCCTCATCCAAAAGTCACTCGTACCTACCAAATTTGATCCTCACTCCGTACTGAAAAATCACCCTACGAAAAAACGTGAAAACCCTAACTTACTCCAACTTGAAAACGAAAAGTGAAAACCTTTACTTTCATGTTCATTTGCACTTATTGTGAGGTGATTGGGTGGTAGGGCTATTATAAAATCATAATTTCCAATTAAAAGGGCATTTTTAAGAAAACGTGAGGGATTTTACAATTCCATAAATTGAATTTAGGGTTTCGGTTGAAATATGAGAAATTTGAGAAAACAGTCAGTCACAAATGAAACTAGGGTTTTGATTAGACTTTATTTCTAGATTTTAGGGTTTCTAGTCTGTAAAACAAAACAATAAAATAAAGAAACCGTAATATTCTCTTTGAGACTAAACAACAATAGTATCCTAAAAGTTGGGGTATCACAGTGAGTGAGTCCTAGCGAGACCTGGGTAGGCGGTCCGCTAAACCCTAGGGTATGCCCAGGGGAAGGTGGGGCCGTCACAGATGGTATCAGAGCTCCTATTGAGCTCGTGCCGGGAGAGAGTTCTCGGACTGTGGGGATTGACTTGTTAAGTGTGGAACAATTGTCTATTGTTGGGGACCTTAGATATTATGTTGGGTTGGAATCTCTAATACGGGTGATTTGCTCTTGAGCCTGGCCAGTTTGAGTGGTGACTTATCATATTTTCGGATTCTTGTACCCGAGTACCAAAGAGTGATACCTTTACGATAAGTTGAGATCTCGAGTAATATTAGGATAAGTTTGGATGGCAAAAGCAAAGGCACAGGGGTTGCGAATAGTCTGGACTTGAAATATATTGAAGTTGAAGATATTCGTGGGATTTGGGATTCTTATTATTCACGTGCTTCAAGTTTTGATTAAGTGTAGTGCCTAAGCAATACCTAGGGTTAATGTCCTATAGGTTATGTGACTTGTTTTGATTGAATGTGTTGCATTACCCCTATTTTATGATTTGGAAAGGTTTATTTGAGCCTTATTTTATTCTGTTTATATTTATATAGTTACTTAGTGGCTATATTCTATCATTGATTAGTTGGTTATATTGCTATAGTTGATTAGTTACGAAGCATGGAAGGTAGAAGAAGCCAGGATCAGAGAGCTACTCGCAGGCGTGGCTCTAATCGTGGGCATGGGGGTAGACAGACGCAGCGACTCACGCAAGAACCGAGAGGGGAAAGGGGTGAAACGAGTGGACCGCAACCTGGACCCCAAGTTATAGGGGGGATCAGGTGACAACTGCGATCCATCAAATGACCAATATCCTCGCTCGCTTGGTGGAGCAACAGGGTCAAGTCCCTGTGAATCAACCTAGGGATGATATGGGGCAAGATAGGGCCCTAGAGCGATTCCAAAAGTTCTCTCCTCCTAAGTTCTTGGGAGGACCGGACCCTGAGGGAGCCGAGAGATGGTTAGAGACCATGATCAATATCTTTGCCGCGTTAAACTATGCAGAGGATAGGCAAGTGCAATTTGCCGTTTTTCAGTTCGAGGGTCCGGCCAGAGCCTGGTGGAATGTAATTAGGGCTAAATAGGAAATAGAGGGGATTGCATGGACTTGGGTGAACTTTGTGCGAGAGCTTAATGAGAAATACCTCCCACCTATCGTCCAGGAGAAGAGAGAGGACAATTTTATTAAGCTCCGACAGGGAACTTTAAGTGTATCTGAGTATGAAACCCAGTTTACGAAATTGTCCAAATTTGCTTCCGAATTGATAGCTACGGAACAAAGGAGGATAATGAGGTTTGTTCAAGGACTCAATGTGGAGATACAAGAGGCCTTGGCGGCAGCCCAGATTAACACTTTTACGGAAGTTTAGGAGAAGGCTCAGAGAATAGAAATTGCTAGGGCACAAGTGAGGGCTTTTCATGCAAAAAGGAGAGGTGCGCCTAGCGGAAGTCAAAGGCAGGGACAAGGTAATTTAGATATGCCACCCTCTAAGGTGGGTCGAGGAGATGGTGGTGAGAAAATTTTAGGGACACCTAAGGAATTACTCCAAGAGGAACCTCGCGTGGCAGGGAGCAATCAAGAGGTGCCTCACAAGGAGGTCAGACCTCAGCCCCTCGAGTATCTTATGGGTACCTGAACCATCGGAGATAGTAGAAGGTACGATTCGTGATTTCTATAGTTAAGCTAAATTTTGGCTTCAGTGAGACCTGAGAGCTAGAAACGGATATGCAAGAACATACCCTACGTTATTTAGGAATGCATGTATGAATTTCAAGGATGAAATTCTTTTAAGGGGGAGAGAGTGTGAGGACCCGTAAAATTCTTTATATTTTTCTTAAAATTCCCTTTAATTTGGAATTTATTCGAATTCATTACGTTACAATGACTTTAATATACATTCACTACCCCAATAGCTACAAATAATCATAAAAACAAGGGTTCCCTTTTTACCTTCATCGTTACAATAAATTAGGGTTTTTACGTCTTTCCGTAATATGAGTAATCGGTGCAGAGTGTGTATTAAATTTGGTGAGTAAGAGTGACTTTTAGATGAGAAAATAATGTGTGATTGGAAGTAATAATAATAAGTTAGTGAATTATAAGTTAAAACCCTAGTATACGCGATTTAAGAAAAATCGGCTCGAACCGACGGGTATCGTTCACTACCGATTGCACACATCACTTGACAAAACACTTTCCAGAATTCTTCAATTTCCAAAATGCTTGTATAGGAGGTGGTAGTAGTGGTTGTAAGCTAGAATGTGAAATATACCTTGAATTCTTCAATTTCCAGAATTGAACTCCTTGAGTACCCTGTTCTGTCTGGTTCTAGTTCACCATGTTAGAGGCTGAATTAGGCTTGACCTAAAGCATGAAAGTTGTAGTGAATGATGTTTTATAGTTTTCTACAAAATTTCAACTCAATCGGAGCAATGCATCCTGTGAAAAGACAAACATACCCCCGACTACCATAGGTTTAGTCCAATGGACAGTTTTGACATTTCATCAATCTGATCATGTCTTTCCACCTTGATACATACTGAACTAGCTTTTAGCCAAAACATGAAAGTTGTAGTTCTATGTCTTAGCTTTCCAATACCCCTCAGAACACCTCAATCAGACTTCGGTAGCCTGAGTTATGGCCATTGAAACATAGTATGATTAACTGGCCTGTCGGTAGGAATCTGGTACTGTAATTTGTGAATTTGACTTGGATACATTGCAAACTGGTCTGAGTGGTCTTCATAAAAATTGTATCCCTCTGTCTTAGCTTCGAAAAGGTATAAATTTCATCCCAATCTGATAAGCGTAGCCTCAGTTGTGTCCGTTACGCAAAACAACGTCAAATCTGTCTTTTGTTTCTTGACTCAAACTTCATTTCCGCACATGTTCCTAGCTTGATTTTGTACTTGAATGACTTTGAGCATATTGAACGGCTATTGAAATGAGATTATTTTGTGTGTGACTTTGGGACTAATTGAGGAAACGGATGAAGCCATAAATGGCTGGAAAATAGGTAAATACAAAGGGCGTGCTGCCCAAATTTACGCTCGAGGGCTAGGTAGATATACTTGCGACACGAGTAAGGCTTAAGAGCGAATACTGTGAGAACCTCGATATTTATACATATATAAACCTCAGTGCATATTTTATTTGCATTTCTTATTCTTTAATAAATTTTAGCACTATATTTTTTTATTTTACTTATTTATCTATTTGTTCTCAAATAAGTGCGTAACGATAATTTTAAGTGAAAAATAATACAATTTCGCTAAACTAATAAATTACTTGGTTTTGTTATGCTAAAATTAATATTTCTAAGGTAAATCACCTTTTGACCTAATAAATAATTTTTTTTTATGATCGATCGCTAATTTAATCGCTAATAATGTTAAGAGTTAATAGGAACCTTAGTATTAAGACGCAATCGATAAACTTTAGATAAAATCGGTACAAGTATACCAAGTATACTTAGGACATAGAAATTTCGATAATTGAACCTTTGCGAGATTAGCATTTTATTAGGCGTTTAAATTACATTTGGGGTAAGCTTTGGGATTTAATTAGAATTGAGGACTTGAGTAGAAAGTTGGAAGAAACGTGAAAAGGCTAAAATACCCTCCACTATCTCAAAAACTTTCATGCAAACCCAAACACACTCTCGGCCAACCATAAAAGAATCAACATTTCCATTTCTGCCGCACTTCATTTTCATCTCCACTCCAACACTCAACCTCTTCTAACCGTCCACCATTTCCTCTCTACTATATCACTTCAAACCTCAGACCACTACAACATTTCCTCTCCACCTCGTTAATATCGACCGGGAGAAAGAGAGCTGCATCCTACATCCGTGAGTAGAAAAAAAAAAAGAGAAACCGCAAGCTGCACCAACTCTGGTTCTGTTCGTGAACCAAAGAAAAAGAGAGTGAGACCTGCGGTTCTGTATCCATTCCATCCGTGAGTTGGGGAGGAGTTTGAGTGCCAAACTTCCTTCATCTTAGTTGCGAGCTTGAGCAAGAGAGAGGAAGAGCTAGCAGGCTGCATTTTGGACTGCCGAGATGAGAGAAATAACTTCAGCTACCAGTCGCGGGTATCAAGCTTAAGCTGAGGTACTATTCTGGACAGAAACTGATTGATCAAGGGTAGATTAAGCTATCTATGGTCTTGCATGTGATGCCGGTGAGGTTGGATGAAGAATTAAGGTTTAAGAAATCTGGTTTGGAAAAAAAAATGAAGTTGCCGAGAGCTTGAGCTGGAAATTTCAGTTTCAATTTGTTAACTTATGACAATCTGAGCTTAGCTATGTCTTTAGCTAGCTAGGAACTAGATGATTATGCTATACGTGACGGTAATCAGCTCGGATTAAGCAAGAAAAAAAAATGAAACAGAAATCTGGTTGTATGCTTACCAACCGAGAGATTTTGGTTGAAATTCTGGCTAGATAGTGATAGTTGATGACAATTGAACTTGGCCTTGGACCCAATCTGATAGATAGTTTGTTATTTGGTGTTGCATGTGAACTTTGTGGCCAGGAATTCGGTTGCATGGCTGGGAATTTTTATTTGAAAGTTGCTGGACTGCTAAACAAATTTCCAGCTTAGCCGAGGGAGTTGTTTTGGGAGTTGTATGGGTAATCTAGTGTGAAATTTGCTGAAAAGTATTTGTTTCTCTCTTGGTTGCACATTTAGCTAACTAGAATCTGGATGATTAAGCTGTGCATGGGGTTAATTAACTTTGATTAAGTCAGAAAATTGAAAAGATACAAAATCAGGTTACATGCAAGCTAACCGAGAGCAGGATTGATTAAATTTCTGGTTGGTTGGTATCTCGATGTTATCCGAACTTGTTTATGGATCAAAGCTGATAGATAACTGATTTTTTTTTGGGGTCATGCATGTAGCCGTTGAACTATAATAATAATAAAAAAAGGAATCTGAAATTGCGGCCGAGAGAAAGAGTTGAGCATTTGATTAGTTTTCTTCGAGTTTGTAGCTGAGACTTTCATACTGGATACTTAAGATCTGCTTATAACCTACTAATCACCTTTTGCATGTTGGGTTGGAGTAAAAATTGGAGAAAACCATGGACAAAAGCTCTACAAATGAACTACTATATTGCTGGAAAATTGGATTTGATAGCTGGCCGAATTAATTGAGATTTTTGAGTGAGATTATTTTCTGACTTTGCGTGTTATTTGCTCTAGTCGGGTTGGTCAGATTATAAACTATAAGTTTAGTGTCTCCAACAAGTAAAAGATGGAGACTTAATGGATACCTTGAATTGATTTGCTGGAATTTTTCTTGGTTGGCCAAACCAGGGTAAAATCTGAATCTTTGGAGGATTTATGAGCTGAGCTAGTTGTGATTTCTTTTTATGTTTAATTCTAGCTGGTTTGTGGTAAGAAATATTTGTTTGATGCCAAGAGCTAATGATTGATGAAGCTCTTGGCCATCTGAGTAATTTTGCAAGAATTTAATCTTTGATGAATCTGCTCAAGCGGTTAGCTAAAATGTACTTGGAAAGTTCATGGTTAGAGATTTGGAATTTGTTTTGGATACCTTGGACTTCCTTTGCTGAATCTTGTTTGGAATAAAATCTGTTGAGACCTAGGGCTAATGATTGATGAAGCCCTAGCGAGATGTATATTTGAATTGTGTTCTAGTTATATTGGCAACTTGAAGTACAATGTACAAATGAATTGGAATCTGAAGGCCGTTTCAATCTTTTAAATTCAAACATCTCTAAATCAAGCCTTGTGGAAATATTTTTCTTTAATATTAGGTTATATACATTGAGTTTAGTACGTTGATATTAAAATTTAGATACCGAAATTTTAAAAAAAACCTTGCCGACTAGCTAATGCCTTTCTTGGCTTAACTTAGTTTTAGTACCTTTAGGGAATAATTGCATTAGCTTTCAAACTTTAAGTTTTCCCATGAAAATTACCCTTGACTAGTTATTTTAGAAGAAATTTGTTAAAAGCACTAAATTTGAACAATTTCAAATAAAGGACATAGAAAACTTGTTCGGCAAGAAAATTGGTTTGAACTAATTTGGTTCGAGGAAATTAAGTGCGTTTTATACAAGATATCCTTTTATATATATAAATCAAGAATTGGTTTAGTAAAACTTATAATTGTTAAAATTTGAATTTCTAGGGTTTAACGAGGACGTGGACTACGATTCCCAGCTTGACTTTTGAGCCTCACTCTTGGTGAGTGTCCCTGCCTGTTTTATGACTATTTGGTTAAAGTGCTTTATCGACTCGTTGTGTGATAATTGCCAAAAATGATTGCTGATCCATCGAAGCAAGCAGTGTGAACTTTATCACACTAGCCTTTCGAGTGGTGACTTGCTTGAAGTGTTTTTCGTGAATATCTTGCTTGCGCTTGCTAAGTGCTAAATTATTAGGCAGGGGAATGTACCACACCTTAAGGGTGGGAGGGCCTCTTATCCTGACCTGGTAATCAAGTGTTGGACGTAAAGTCGTTGGGTTAATCCCTCGACCAGTCTATAAAGATCAAGTGTTAGACGTAAAGTCGTTGGGTGAATCCCTCGACCAGTCTATAAAAAAATCAAGTGTTGGACGTAAATTCGTTGGGTGAATCCCTCGACCAGTCTATAAGTGTTGGACGTAACGTCGTTGGGTGAATCCCTCGACCAGTCTAAGGTACACTCGAGTATTATCGCTTCCCTATTTATTTACTTCAGTCGAATCAATACGTGTTAATTGTTTCAAGTGATTGCATGTTTTTGGGGCACCACTGAGCTTTAGCTCACCCCACGTTCATTTGTTTTCCTTACAGGTCTTGAATTTGAGAGAATTGAGCTGCTTATATTTTCTGTGAATGTAATTGAACAATTTAAATTCAATTTGTGGTTTGTAGTGAATTCCAATTTAAACAAGGTAGTCTTGTTTTGGGTTGCCACTTGAAGCTGGAAAATGTGGAAACCCTAATTCTGTCATTTGGCTGGAATGTATATATTTTTGTTGTGTGAAATTATATGTATTTGGGATGGTATGACTTTAATCCTTGTAAGTAACGCGTGAAGTGTTTAAGAGCCGTCGATTGGCTATCTTAAAAATGCTGTTATCTTTGAAGTTAATGAGGTTTTAGTTATCAGTCCATTTGGAAGGAAACGGTGTTGTAATAGCTTAGGTTATTCTTCGGAAGGATTTGGGCTAGATTGCTTGTGTGAGTCCTGGCGAGAGCTAGGCAGACGGCCCGCCGACCCTCTGGTTCGCCTTAGGGAGAAGTGGGGTCGCCACAAATACCACTTGAACCATCTAAGATATTTGCATCTTCTTTTATCGAGACATATAAGTTAGAACTTGGCCGACCTTGTACCCTTGGGAAAATGAAATTTACGACTCATAGAAATACGTTTTCTCCATTTCTTCGACTCAAATGGTATTTCAAGGGTAATTGTTTCAAAATTTCAAAGGTTTAAGAGCGAGCATGAATTTTTCAGAATGTGATAAGTATCGTGAATACTACGTAAGCGAATTGAAATTCATCACACTTGATTTTCTTGAAGCGAAACTCCTATGTTTCGAACTCTAGAGAGTTTTACATTCGCAAATGATATTTTATCGCAGATTTGGACTCCAACCAAGGAGTTGGACTTGAACATGACTTTTGAGAGGCACTACACCTTTGGTGTGTGCTTCCAAATACCTGATTGAACTGGACATTTGTTTTCAATACTTGACCAATGTGATTTAATGATATGTCATTTGTTTGATCGGGCAAGAGTGTACTTTATCGTACTTGCCCTAATATGAGATATACTTGTTTATTGTTGCAATGGATTTGATATATTTGTGTATATGGTGCGCACTTCCTGGAATTCCAGAAACCCTGTGGCGAGTTACTCGAGTTGAGCCGACAAGGGCTTGGTTGATTGGGTAACGAACCCTGGGTATTTTGTTTTGTCGAGTGGAGTGATATCTCCTCGACTAATCAGTATACTCGAGTATTACTACCAGTGTTTATTGAGGATTTTGGGCCCAATAGGGGGTTTGGATTGTGGACGGAGAGTAGTTTAAGTGGTGCTCTACTGGATTGGTTACTTACTTGAAAGTTGACGGAGTGTCAACTATTACTTGATCAAGCTCTTGTGATGCAAATGGAAATTTTGGCTCCTGAGACCCATCCGTATCCTTATACTTTGGAATGATTAGTACTTATCGTGTTATTGTTTCGTTTTAAAAGAAAACCTTTACACTCGCTCATTTTGAGGTTCATTACTTGAAGTGTTATTGCTCACTTTTATGAACTTTTCATGCTCATCACTCTACTACGTGATATTTGCACGTTTAAATAATGGTCAACTTGCTATCTGGAACCTCACTGGGCTTTTAGCTCATTCCACGTCATTTGTTTTCCTTACAGGGGGTACAAGCGAGGCGTGAGGCGTGTACAGACTAGCGTAGTCTAGTTGTTTTGACTTTTGTAATTGTACTCGCACTAGTCGCTCAATTAGGGTTGAATGTACTGAGAACTTAAATCTTTTGATGTATTTGGGACTGTATGGATGGCTGAGATAGAAATGAATGTATTCGTATGTTCCAAACTTGGGAACTATTATTTCGTTTATTCTTGAGATTGCATCTTATTTTATTTGATGTGAGTGAGTGAGTCCTGGGGAGAGCTGGGCAGGCGGTCCGCTAAACCCTAGGGTACGGGAAGGTGGGGCCGTCACAGTTTTTGCATTTAACTCTTGTTCTACACCTTCTTATCACTTAGCTAATGATGTTACTTTGTTTATATATCCTATTTCTGGTTCGTTACAAGCTGAAACTTACTTCATTTTTGTAGGTTGTAAAGCTGTCCAATTCCAGAATTATCTTGTGCAATGCATCCAGATTTCATGCTTGTCCTAGCCGAATTTGGCATTCCCAAACCAGCAATTGTCCATGGTTTTTCTAATCGCCATTCACCGGTGGACTTGGGTTGTTTGTTACCTTTCAGTCCTTCATTGCTGATTGCTTGTTCACAAGAAGATATAGCTGCTAATTCTATCATGTTGCTACCAATACGAGTTGAGTTTTAGGCACAACTTGAATTCATGAGTATCAAGAAGTACATTCGAATCCAAGGTGCCGATTTCACAAGTTATGATAACAGCCTGGTCAAGATTGTTTGTGAGAAACAAAGAGCAAAAAGGCATTGTAATCGGCTTCGTCTACATTGGTACATTCCTTGGTTGAAAAAGCTACTTATGAGTTTCTTGCAGTTGCATAAATGCCATGCAACTTGGTATGCTCATATGAGAGTGATGCCCGAGTTGTTACATTCTCTCCAATCTATTGATTTGTATGCAAATCACTTTCAGGAGGAGGGGAATGATGCAAGTATAGGATCCATGGTTCATGTTCAAGTCATGAAAGTGGTTGATTCATTGAAGACTAGCAAATCCAGCCGTCCCTTCTCTAAGTTCCAGCTATCCCTTCTCGAAGTTTAGTGTCGTTTACATAATTAAAGTTGTTATTAGTCATGTTTTCATTTGTTTTGTTATTTCCAGCCATTATGGCCATTATTAGCTGGTTAGTTCAGGGTTAATTCAAGTCATTAGCTTGATGGAATAAAATGGCTAAGGTCATGTTGACCATTAGTTGAGCCACTTTGAGTTAGGTAGTTACCTATTCTAGTCGAATTAGGTTTTAGGAAAGTAGCTAATTGTTTCCAAGTTTGTTTAGGTTTTGAGTCTTGTAAAGGCTATAAATAAGGCTTCAACCTTAACATTTTCATAAGATGAATGATGAATTAAATTTCAGAAAGAAAACACATTGTGTTTTTAGTGAGTCTCTTGTCCAACAACTCCAAACTTGAATACTTGAGAGGATTCTTGAGTTTTCAATCAACTTATCAATTTAAGATCACATTGAATTGTGGCGTCATTTTACCCTTCTAATCAATCTCGAGCGGTCCTTGATTCTTTAGAACCCATCCTTTTGTGTACATAACTTGATCAAGAAAGATCCTTCCACTGCTAGATCAACTTGGTTCTTCAAGATAGGTTCTTGTTGGATCGAGTTTGCATCAAAATAGGATGAATTTGTATGTATTCCATTGTCTGAAAAAAGGAATTTAAATGGATTATAGATTTATCGTTTATTGTTACATGTTTAAATATGGTAGTGATAGTCATAGGAACTTGGATTTGAAAGAGACTTCTCATTATTTTTTACCCAAATGCACTTTGAGTAAAAGAATTCCATTTTTTATGTGCGAGTTGGATGAATAAGAACAAATTTAACTAAAACAAACCTCAAGTCTTTCTTCTAGACCTTACTCTAGACATACTAGGTGCTCTAGAGCTATACTTCTTAGCCCAATAATCATCCTGCAGGAGAATGCTTTCCTCCTAATCTTAATGCAAGGAGTTCATCACATGTTCTAAGATCCAATCAAGTGCTCACATTAATTCAGGAGCTAAATAAGAAGCCTGCATTGATGGAATATGATCTTCAATTAGTAATGATTTTGAAATCGAAGTATAACGGTCCTGGTTTACAAAGAAAATATCTCAAATAATACAAATCAAGTTGCACATCGAAATGAAGATCAAAGAAAGACACAAGATGAAAGTGGTAAGAAAATGGAACTGAAAAAGATGAAAAAGATAAAAAAAAAAGATGTTCAACTTGTACGAAGAACAAAGCATCATATTGATTAATTCTTAGTAGTTTGTGTTTCTTGTTTATGTTTTACGTAGTTATCTTAATTAGACTGGATGTAAATACCTTAATAGACATGGATTGATGCTATTTTGATCATGTGGATTGATACTTAAAAATTACTTTATCATCGCCTATACGTATTAGATCTGAATTGATTTGATAATCTGGTTCACATAAATGATGATATCGTTGGCTAATTGTGTGATTTACTTGTATTAATTCGATGATACAAGATGTGAACTATTTGGTTAACTGTACTTGTTTACTCTTTTTTTAAAAAAAAAAATTAGTATAAGTGGAAGGTCTCAAACCCAGGATCTCTCACTTACATTTCCTCCCCCTATACTACCCAACCCATCCCTTCCCGAATTGTGCTTGTTTACTTGTTTTGGTTTTGATTGTTACAATTGTTGACAGCCTTTTGAGACTTATTGCATGATTTGGTTACAATATGATTATTAATTGCCCTTGTATGGTTAATTAAATTGCTTTGGTTGGAATTTGTCCTTAATACACTTATTTGGTTAATATTGGTATTATGGAAAAGTTTCAAGTACGGGGGACCATATTAAATTTTTTTTTGTAAAATTCCATCACTTAGGCTTTTACTGTGACAGTTCTCAGGGTCACATCACGGGGTACCTATCAGCTTGCCACCCCGCACGCGGGCATCCCCTATGGAGAGTTTCGCTTCGTGACTCTTCACGAACGAGAGGCTCGGGGCTTATCTAGACGAAGGACTTAAGGTCCCAACTGTCAGCATATGGCTCTGATACCACCTGTGACAGCCCCACCTCACCCTAAGGCGAACCAAAGGGTTCAGCGGACCGCCTGCCCAGCTCTCGCCAGGACTACGGAGTCGAATCACACAAATCCGATATTACGCGAGAGGACCCAAAAGAAATGAGCGATTGAAGACCGCCAAGCTTAAACATGGGGAAAACGCTTTCATATATACATGTCACTAGGTTTACAATTCAAATGGAACCAGTGAAACGAAATACATTTAGGGTTTGCTCATTCTCGAGGAGCTATACAAAAGAACAAAAGATTTTCTAACTAGCTCAACTCGCTTCTCAAAATCATGATTTCCAAAAGAGGTTCCTGTAAGGAAAACAACGATAACGAGGAGGGGGTGAGCTTACGCCCAATAAGGTACCAAACATGTAGCAAAAAAATCAGGTATTTCACGTTATACAAACCAGATACACATGCTCGCTATAAAGTAAGACAGGTAAACACAAGAACTCAAATAGGAAGGATACAGGTGGCTCTCTGGAGCCAGCTTTCCAGCGCAGTACTTGATCCAAGCCGGTTGACTCTCCGTCAACGTATATAGAACCAACACGTTCGTAGGCCCCACTTTACACCAAATTTCGTCCACCAAACACCCCTTTACCGGGCCCGCTCACCTCAACAGAAACAGAAATGGTAATACTCGAGTATACCGGAATCAAGGGTCTCAATACCCAAAGATCCCAAAACAGACTACCGTGGTTCGTTATCTAATCGTCCAGGCCCTTGCCGGCCCGACTCGAATAACTTAGCCACAGGATTTGAGCTCATAAGTCACAGAAAGGTCGTTGGTTACAAGTTTCCAAACGACGTCCGAACAGATACAGATACAGATATCAGATACAGATACAGATTCAGATTGACACCAAAATTGGCATATGAACAGACAAGAGAACGAGTGTGATAAAGTACACCCTCGTCTCAAACAAATTAAACAGATTGCAGAGCAGAAATCAAGTTAAACAGCAATGGAGGGGAGTGGTACACTCACCGGTTCAAGTACAGATACCTCAAAAGTTTTCACTTCGGATTGGCTTTAATCGCCAAGAAACCCTAAAATAATCAAAGTAAACCAATTGAAGGTTTCACATCCAGAATCGGGTAAACAAAATACACATGTGAGGCTCGACTACTAGTCGTATGGCTCGCCAAATAATTACTAATGCAAGGGTACAAAACATGATTTTTGGGAATAAAAAGGTAACATGAAGACCTAGGTTCAACAACCCAAAAGCCCTTCATTTCTATCACAAGCCAATTCAAACTTAAAGGAACCAATTGGCCTAGAAAAATTTGACAGCACTTCCCCTAAATTTCTTACTTTTCCAGCCATCACGGCTTCATTATTTTCCTCAATCAACTCCCAAAGTCATACTCAATATACATTCATCACCACAGCCGTTCAATAGGCTCAAGGTTATCCAAGTACAAAAGTTAGCTAGGAAAATATCCGGAAATAAAAGTCAAGCCCTAGAATATTCCAATAAGCACAAGAAGACTCGATTACAAGTCATAAACCGATACCAACACGATCACAATAGGGTTCCATAAGAATATATAAGCATTAGAGGAAACCAGAAATTTCGGAAATGTAACTAGTTTTGGCCCTGAAAAAATAGTTTTTGTCCTCATTTTGCGGTAATGGCACAAATTTCATTACGCTTATCGGATGAGGGTGCAAGATCCACCATCTCGAAGCTAAAAGACAGGGCTACAACATCACAGAAGGTCACTCAACCCATTTTCGAGTGCAACCAGGTCAAAAATGCAAAATACTATACCAAAACCGTAAAACAGATTCACAGAACGCATTCTAGCGGAAACATCATAAAGCAGGCTATCCAAGTCCAAATCCAGAAATTCCAAAACCAGATGAAAGCTAAGATATAGGGATAAATTTCATCAGAATACCTCAACAACCAATTCGGAAGCAATTCCAGCCAAAACAACCAATTACAGGCGCAATTCTTATATTCGGGTAAAACCAGAACAGCAATAGTAATTTCAACTTTTCTCATTCTACACTACTTCGATTGACCTGAAATTTTGTAGGAACCTCTAAAATGTCATTAACTAAAACTTTCATGTTTTGAGCTAAGGCCAATTCAGCCTCTATATAGGACCTAAAAATTCGGACAGAATGCTCCCTTAAGAACCCTAGGTTTTTCAATTTTCTTCCAAAACAGAAATTGATTGCAATTAATCACTTTTCCCACCTCCTTAAGTCATTATAGACCATTTCCAATCATCATAGATAGCCACACAATCATGCTTATATTAAAACAGAAAAATCCCCAAAAATAATAAAACTTCATCATTTCAACCACAAATCAAAAATTAATCCATAAACTTGCATCTTATACTACCACTAAGCATGATTTAAGCATCAATTAAAGGAGGAGAGGGGTTCATCCACTACTCACCTTAGTAAAACAAGAGGGAGAGCAACTTGTCACCTTAGCTTCCCAAACAACTCCACCAAACAACTCACAAACACTAAGTGAAGAGGTTTTATGGAAGGAATTCAAGATTAAACGGTTAGTTTGTGAGATTGGGCAAGATTGGAGCAAGAAACTTGGAAGCTTTTCTCTCTTTTCTTGGAGCAAGAGGTTCGGCCATATGAAGCTTGAAGATGAAGATTTTTTGGTCAAATTTTGGGTTTATTTAGTAAAATGGTAAAAAGATGAATAGTAAGTCAAATGTAGGATTTAATCTCTAAGTGACACATGTCAAGACACTTGTCCCTCTCATTAATGTCATGCCTAACCTTTTTGTCTTTCTCACACCTATGCACTTGGCACCTCTAAATATCTAATAACACCCGGTAAATTAAATCCAGTATCCAAAACTTAACCGAACTGGCCGAATTTTTCCGAACTTTCCGCACTAGCGGTTCCCACGTCCGTTATACGTTCTTAATTCCTCAAAAACTAACCGATACTAGAAAAATCATTTAAAAGCTATATTTACTCATAAAATTTATTTGCACAATTTTTCGAATAAAGAAAAGGTGGAAAAACGTATAATTAAAAGAAATTAAAACCTAGAAATTAAGAAAATTACGGGTCCTCACACTCTCTCCCACTTAAAGAAATTTCGTCCTCGAAATTTTCTTATCAACGGAATCCATCAAATCTAAGGTACCCAACGGATCGTACCTTCTACGTCCTCAGACGAGTCAGGGACCTGATGATGCTCCAGGGAATATACTCGAGCCGGTACTTTCGCTCCAGTCCCTTCTCCTTTCGACTGTCCAGGGTTGGTCTTGGCTGGTTGCTGAGAGTTAGTCTTGGTTGGTGGCGGAGTCCCTCTCCGCTCGCGCAGGCGAGCTGGACAGTTAGCAATCCGATGTTCAGCGCTTCCACAGCGCAAGCATTTTCCTTCTTTCTTCCAGCAATTGGTTTCAGTATGATTTGGCCCTCCACAATATCCACAGGAACCACGAGTAGCAGAGACTGATCCCCCCTGTGGAACACCACCTGTCACCCCCGGTAGCCGTACTTCCCCGTTTCCCTTTCGAACTTTAGGGATTGTACTATTATCCGCTTGTTCTGAGCTGCTCCCCGGAAAGCCCCTTTTTCTTGTTTGGAAGTTTCTAACTTGTAACCTTGCAGTTTCAACGCGCTGGGCCTTCTCCACCGCATCACTAAAGGCATTAAGTTGGGCTACCGCCAGATCCTTTTGAATTTCAACATTTAATCCCTGGATGAATCGCCTTATCCGTCTTTGTTCAGTTACAATCAGTTCGGGCGCAAACTTAGACAACCGAGTGAATTGACTCTCATACTCGGCTACGGTCTGAGTTCCTTGGCGAAGCCGAATAAATTCATCTTCCTTCTTTTCTTGGATTAGAGGAGGGAAAAACTTGGCATTAAATTCCCTCATAAAGTTCGCCCACGTCCTCGGGGTTTGTTCTCTTTCCCATTTCATTCGAATGACATTCCACCAGGAACGGGCGGCTCCCTCTAGTTGAAAGACAGTAAATGTTACCTGTCTCTCCTCGGTATAGTGTAAGGCAGCGAAAATATCGATCATCTTCTCCAGCCACTTCTCAGCTACGTCAGGATCAGGGCCTCCAAGAAATTTAGGTGGGGAGAACTTCTGAAATCTCTCAAGGGCTCTATCCTCGCCCTCTATGTGATTACCAGGATTCCCAGGGTTGGGGTTAGGGTTTTGACCTTGTTGGTGCACCACTTGGGCTAGCAAATCAGTCATTTGCTGCATGGCAGCAGCTATTTGGACATTGGGGTCAACCCTAGGTTCAGGGTTTGGTTCATATGAGGTTTCTCCAGTGCGCCTCTCAGATATAGGTTGCCTAATTCCACGCCCGCGGCCCCGTCCACTACGAGTGCCTTCCATTGGTCTAATAAATCTAGGGTCGAAGCGGGAATATAATATTAAACATAGGTAGGCAAAAGCAAGTAGCAAAAGGTACGCACAGATCAAAAGTATACATATATAACATAACTGTATCAAACAAGCCACACAGTAGCAATCAATTAGATACAAATCCATGAAAATAGCGGGGTTATCCAAAAGTACTATAGACACACTAGGTCACAAGTACAAGAATAACTAACGAAAAGCTTTTCCCCTCTAGGGCTCCGTCCTTAATCTACGAGAACAACACCATTGATATCCTAATCAAGGTTGATCATGCTTAACAACACCCGAACAGACTGCACGAAGTTCCATCGAATCACATTGCTAGTTCGCCCAAGTCCTTTCTAACCTAGGCTCTCATCTCTTTCGTATCCGGACGCAAGAATCCCATCTAAGATAATTCACAACTCGAGCCGGCCGGTCCCAAGCGTAAATCATCCATACTAAAGATTCCTACCCGACATACTTATCTGTCGTCCTCAAGTTCCACAATAAAGATTTTTACACTTATAACATGCCCCATTCATAACTTACGCTCAAACGAGCACTTAGACATATCCATGAAATCAGGACCATAACACCACTTGGCCCTTGGCTCACTCCGCGCAGAGACCACGCGAAGTGGCTCTGATACCACCTGTGACAGTTCTCAGGGTCACATCACGGGGTACCTATCAGCTTGCCACCCGCACGCGGGCATCCCCTACGGAGAGTTTCGCTTCGTGACTCTTCACGAACGAGAGGCTCGGGGCTTTTCCAAACGAAGGACTTAAGGTCCCAACTGTCGGCATATGGCTCTGATACCACCTGTGACAGCCCCACCTCACCCTAAGGCGAACCAAAGGGTTCAGCGGACCGTCTGCCCAGCTCTCGCCAGGACTACGGAGTCGAATCACACAAATCCGATATTACGCGAGAGGACCCAAAAGAAATGAGCGATTGAAGACCGCCAAGCTTAAACATGGGGAAAACGCTTTCATATATACATGTCACTAGGTTTACAATTCAAATGGAACCAGTGAAACGAAATACATTTAGGGTTTGCTCATTCTCGAGGAGCTATACAAAAGAACAAAATATTTTCTAACTAGCTCAACTCGCTTCTCAAAATCATGATTTCTAAAAGAGGTTCCTGTATGGAAAACAAAGATAACGAGGAGGTGGTGAGCTTACGCCCAATGAGGTACCAAACATGTAGCAGAAAAATCAGGTATTTCATGTGACAGCCCCACTTACCCCTAAGGCGAACCAAAGAGGTTAGCGGACTGCCTGCCCAGCTCTCGCCAGGACTAACGGTGCAGTATAGAGCGATCTTTCACGTTCCGGAACTTATAACGCGCGCAAATAAGGCAAAAGGGCAAAATAACCCAAAATAAAAGAAAATGAAATCCGGAGTCGGCCATGAATAGTAACCGACTCGTCCGAACCCAACCAAACATCGAATTACATATACCCCATAACATTTAGCCTTTACAAACCAAAATGACATTTAAAAGTGATACAAAAGTCACTACATATATGGTTTGCCAAAACAAAAGTGAAAACGGCCCTAATGATACATTTAGGGTCCCATTTTATATACAATACAAAAGAGTCATTTATCTAGTTCATTTGGCAACCATTTATCAAAATTCATTCCAAAAGAGTCATATTCCTGTAAGGAAAACAAAAGGAACGGGGTGAGCTAATTGCCCAGTGAGAATACAACTCAAGCAACCAAGTTCATGGATACATCAAGCTTAACAGTCCAATTTACCAAAATAAATAAAGCCACACATTAATAATGAGGATAAAAGGATACGGGTGGCTCTCAAGAGCCCTTTTCCTCGTTTGAATTCTTGATCAGGTCTCATTGACTCTCCGTCAATGTCTGAAAGGTAACCAACAGTAGACTCCTCTTAACTTCCATTCCCTTCCTCCTAACATTCCTCAACCGGGCCCGAAATCCAAACACTTGCATTGTGGTATTACTCGAGTAAACCGGAATCAAGAGTCTCTCATACTACAAGATTCCCTATGATGTTGCCCCAAGGCACATTAATTGGCACGACCAAGCCCTCGCCGGCTCGATTCAATCAATAACCAATGGGGTTGAGCTCATGGATAATATTTGAAGTCATGTATTTCATTTCATATAACATTTCATATAACATTTCATATAACTTTCCAATAACATGCGGAACAATATGTGAAAGTGATAAAGTACACTCTCACCTGGATCAATTAACATTCAACATCTCAAGTACAAAGATCAAAGCCATGTAATAGCACATAAGTGAGTAGTACACTCACCAAGCTAGCACAATGTGGTTTCAAACACTTTAGTCAAAAGAACGTTGTGCACCACCGTCACGCCCTAAAAACATGCAAACAAATACAATGAGACTCGATAACGAGTCATAAACCAAGGCCAAACATGACCCCAATAAGGTTCCATAAACATTTACAAACAATAGAGGAAACCAGAAATTAAGAAAGGGCTTTAACTAAGGCCTTGATATGAAAACCGGATTTGACCTCATAATGCGGTAATGGCACAACTCTCACTACGATTATCGGATGGGGGTGTAAGACCCACCATTTCGAAGCCAAGAAACAGAACTACAACAATGTAGAAGGTCACTCAATCCAGTTCCTAACACAACTAGGTCAAATATACGAAATACTATACCAGAATTCCCAAAACAGGTTTGCAAAACGCAGAAAACTGTAATCGGTATATCTCAGTACATAGAAGTCCAAATGCCGAAATTCCAAAGCCATATGTTAGCTAAGACATTCAGCTACATTTAATCAGAAGACACAAACTTCAAAATCCAAACCAATTCCAGTCAAAACAGGCAATTTCTATCGCAGTTCGGACATTCTGTGCACCAAAAACAGCAACAGTAAAAACGCATAACTCACTCTACACTCGTCCAATTACCCTGAAATTTTGCAGGCACACTAAACTCATCAATACCTACAACTTTCATGTTTTGAGCAAAGTCCAAATCGGCCTCTAGCTATGACCTAAATTTTCGGACAGAATAGGGGTTCATGAACCCTAACTTTGCACATTTCATTCCAATTCCAAAATTGGTTGCATTTAACAACAATTCACACCCACTAGAGTCATTTCCAACCATTACAATTCATCATACAAGCCCCCAACATCAAGATCCTATTAAACCAGAAAAATTCCCAATAAAATAAAAACTTCACCAAAACAAGCCAAATCAAGAAACAAATCATATATTCCTTCACTCATGCCACCATTAAGCATAATATAACCATCATTAGGTATAGGGGAGAGGTTGTAGCATCACTTACCAAGAAACAAGGGAAAGAGAGATTGTGGACACCTTAGAGCTTCAAACAAACTTCACTACAACCCTTACTAGCACTAGAAGATAGGATTTTATGGAATGAAATGGATGGAAGCAAATGTTTTGGGTTGATTTGCACCAAGTAGAAGCTAGAACTTGAAGAGTTTCTCCTTCCTTCTTGAGCTTAGAGAGCCGGCCAACAAGAGAAGAAAAATGGTGATTTTTGGGCATTTTTTTGATATTTAATCCTTGGGTCAAAAAAGTCAAGAAATTGAATAGTAATTCTTAAAGTCCAACCAATGAGATTGTGACACTTGTCACACTCATTAAATGCATTCCTATCTTTCTTTTCTCTCTCACATCAATCACTTCACACACACTACTTATCTCTTAACACCCGATAAATTTTTCACAGTATCCGAAACTTAACCTTATTGGCCGAATTTTTCCGAACTTTTCGCACTAGTGGGTCCCACGTCCAATATAGATTCTTAATTTTCTAAAAATTCACCAATGCTAGAAAAATCATCTTAAAACTATAACTGCTCATAAAATCCACTAAGAAAATATGTCTAAGCCAGAAAATGCAGAAAACATGCAATTAAGGGGAAATAAACCCTAGGAAAATAATGAGGGTTTTACGGGTTCTCACATTTCACGTTATACAAACCAGATACACATGCTCACTATAAAGTAAGACAGGTAAACACAAGAACTCAAATAGGAAGGATACAGGTGGCTCTCAGGAGCCAGCTTTCCAGCGCAGTACTTGATCCAAGCCGGTTGACTCTCCGTCAACGTATATAGAACCAACACGTCCGTAGACCCCACTTTACACCAAATTCCGTCCACCAAACACCCCTTTACCGGGCCCGCTCACCTCAACAGAAACAGAAATGATAATACTCGAGTATACCGGAATCAAGGGTCTCAATACCCAAAGATCCCAAAACAGACTACCGTGGTTCGTTATCTAATCGTCCAGGCCCTTGCCGGCCTGACTCGAATAACTTAGCCACAGGATTTGAGCTCATAAGTCACAGAAAGGTCGTTGGTTACAAGTTTCCAAACGACGTCCGAACAGATACAGATACAGATACAGATACAGATATCAGATACAGATACAGATTCAGATTGACACCAAAATTGGCATATGAACAGACAAGAGAACGAGTGTGATAAAGTACACCCTCGTCTCAAACAAATTAAACAGATTGCAGAGCAGAAATCAAGTTAAACAGTAATGGAGGGGAGTGGTACACTCACCGGTTCAAGTACAGATACCTCAAAAGTTTTCACTTCGGATTGGCTTTAATCGCCAAGAAACCCTAAAATAATCAAAGTAAACCAATTGAAGGTTTCACATCCAGAATCGGGTAAACAAAATACACATGTGAGGCTCGACTACTAGTCGTATGGCTCGCCAAATAATTACTAATGCAAGGGTACAAAACATGATTTTTGGGAATAAAAAGGTAACATGAAGACCTAGGTTCAACAACCCAAAAGCCCTTCATTTCTATCACAAGCCAATTCAAACTTAAAGGAACCAATTGGCCTAGAAAAATTGGACAGCACTTCCCCTAAATTTCTTACTTTTCCAGCCATCACGGCTTCATTATTTTCCTCAATCAACTCCCAAAGTCATACACAATATACATTCATCACCACAGCCGTTCAATAGGCTCAAGGTTATCCAAGTACAAAAGTTAGCTAGGAAAATATCCGGAAATAAAAGTCAAGCCCTAGAATATTCCAATAAGCACAAGAAGACTCGATTACAAGTCATAAACCGATACCAACACGATCACAATAGGGTTCCATAAGAATATATAAGCATTAGAGGAAACCAGAAATTTCGGAAATGTAACTAGTTTTGGCCCTGAAAAAATAGTTTTTGTCCTCATTTTGCGGTAATGGCACAAATTTCATTACGCTTATCGGATGAGGGTGCAAGATCCACCATCTCGAAGCTAAAAGACAGGGCTACAACATCACAGAAGGTCACTCAACCCATTTTCGAGTGCAACCAGGTCAAAAATGCAAAATACTATACCAAAACCGTAAAACAGATTCACAGAACGCATTCTAGCGGAAACATCATAAAGCAGGCTATCCAAGTCCAAATCCAGAAATTCCAAAACCAGATGAAAGCTAAGATATAGGGATAAATTTCATCAGAATACCTCAACAACCAATTCGGAAGCAATTCCAGCCAAAACAACCAATTACAGGCGCAATTCTTATATTCGGGTAAAACCAGAACAGCAATAGTAATTTCAACTTTTCTCATTCTACACTACTTCGATTGACCTGAAATTTTGTAGGAACCTCTAAAATGTCATTAACTAAAACTTTCATGTTTTGAGCTAAGGCCAATTCAGCCTCTATATAGGACCTAAAAATTCGGACAGAATGCTCCCTTAAGAACCCTAGGTTTTTCAATTTTCTTCCAAAACAGAAATTGATTGCAATTAATCACTTTTCCCACCTCCTTAAGTCATTATAGACCATTTCCAATCATCATAGATAGCCACACAATCATGCTTATATTAAAACAGAAAAATCCCCAAAAATAATAAAACTTCATCATTTCAACCACAAATCAAAAATTAATCCATAAACTTGCATCTTATACTACCACTAAGCATGATTTAAGCATCAATTAAAGGAGGAGAGGGGTTCATCCACTACTCACCTTAGTAAAACAAGAGGGAGAGCAACTTGTCACCTTAGCTTCCCAAACAACTCCACCAAACAACTCACAAACACTAATTGAAGAGATTTTATGGAAGGAATTCAAGATTAAACTGTTAGTTTGTGAGATTGGGCAAGATTGGAGCAAGAAACTTGGAAGCTTTTCTCTCTTTTCTTGGAGCAAGAGGTTCGGCCATATGAAGCTTGAAGATGAAGAGTTTTTGGTCAAATTTTGGGTTTATTTAGTAAAATGGTAAAAAGATGAATAGTAAGTCAAATGTAGGATTTAATCTCTAAGTGACACATGTCAAGACACTTGTCCCTCTCATTAATGTCATGCCTAACCTTTTTGTCTTTCTCACACCTATGCACTTGGCACCTCTAAATATCTAATAACACCCGGTAAATTAAACCCAGTATCCAAAACTTAACCGAACTGGCCGAATTTTTCCGAACTTTCCGCACTAGCGGTTCCCACGTCCTTTATACGTTCTTAACTCCTCAAAAACTAACCGATACTAGAAAAATCATTTAAAAGCTATATTTACTCATAAAATTTATTTGCACAATTTTTCGAATAAAGAAAAGGTGGAAAAACGTATAATTAAAAGAAATTAAAACCTAGAAATTAAGAAAATTACGGGTCCTCACATTTACAATGCCACAGCTTTACTTGATCATACTAAACCTTAATTTAGCCTTCTTTTTAAAACTAATTTTTGGCTCATATACTCATTCTTTTCTTAATATGATGATACTAAAAAAGGGACTGATAATGATAAGGAAATGAAACATGAGTTGATGCATAAATGATGTATACTCTTATGCATAGATGATGCCATATTCTTGGGGACTGTTTAATTAATCTATTATTATGCTAAAATGCTTAGATTAATTAAATATATTATTATGCTAAATTGTTTATTTCCTTTCACGTATTAATTATTATCTTGTTTGTCATAATCAAAAAGGGAGAGATTTTTTTTTAAATCCAAATAGTTACTTTATTGCCACGAAACTTGGTAGAAAACAAGCAAGGAAGTCACAAAGGACCGGCTTCCTGGTCCTGAAGGAAATCTCCTAACTGATGGTACCCCTAACCTATCTAGGCACATGGCACCCCTAGCTGTCGAAGGTAAAGCTGACGGGGAAGTGTAAACCACCTCCCCCTCATAAGAGCACCCTATATTAGATAAAGCATCAGCAACCTAGTTCACTTGACGGAAGCAATGGCTTATCCGAAGAAACCGATCCTTCAAGGCAAAAAGCTGTTGCATCTCCTTATAGATACTCCATGGGCACCCTGCCTTTCCGAGTAAAATGTTGACCATCACGAGCGAATCGAGTTCAACTTCAAATCGAGATTGAAGACTTTAAAGTCTTTAATATTTCATTTGTTATGATTAATAAAACAAATGATGAAATGGGCTAACGTTTTTCTTGACTAAAATGATATAATATATTCAAAAGACAAGAATGCATCATTAAAAAGAAAGCAAACAAAAAAAGGGGATTTAGTCTTTAGATGTGGGATAAATGTTTAACCAAATTTGGACGTATGTTTAGACAAAGAGCAAGGCATTCGGATGTCTGAATCTTGAAATGGCTTGTTTTCATTAGCCAATTCTCTAACCATTAGCAGTTTTTTCCTTCTAGTTTCTTGATGTTTCTATAAGGTGATGCGAACCCGAATCCCCAAGCTCCCGCTCTTGAAGAAACGAATTGCACAGGTAGCGGAAGGACCTATCTTGATCAGGCTATGGACAAAATTGGTGGATTCTAAACCAATCAAGGACAACTCGAGATTGATTAGAAGGGTAGAAGGCGCCACAATTCAACATGGTCTTGAATTGATAAGCCGGTTTGAACCCTCGAGACCAACTCTAAGGTATTCAAAGTCGCTTCAAAGAAGCCAAGAGAAAACTCTCAATTTTTAATTCATCAAAATGTCTCCCTAAAACCTTACAAAGCAAGCCTATTTATAGGCTAAAGTGACTGAAACCCTAAAGGGACTAGGAAAGGGAAAAGTCGGCCCATGATCTTGGGACAAGATGGGCCGGCCCATGCTCTTACTTAACCACTAATTAATTGCTAAATAACTACTAAGGCCTAAGGCCCTATTCGGCCAACTCATTTGGAGGTCCACTTGACTCTTCATGGGCTTGGGTCATGGTGTAGATAACTTGATTAAAATCCTTCAAGCCTTCGAGGTCTCTATGAGAGTCTTGAGTTAAAGCCGCTATCCATCTCGCCATCCGTGCACACATCAGTCTCCTCCTCTTAAGAAGGATTTGTCCTCAAATCTGGATGGAGATGAATGATACTAACAAGAGTTGCTGGTATGACGCCTCAAATCTCCACATATTAGCCCTCTTTGATTGAATAACACTTGCACATGTTACGATTAATATAATTCGGTGCACATGTCTCTTAGTCAGCTTCAAGGGCCTCTCGAACAAGGACATTCGCCAAGGTAAGAAGGAACGTGTGTAAGGCGTGTGAACGTTCCAGATGCATTGGATTTGCAACATGAATTCCTTGTTTTTGACTCTATTCATTGGCCCCCAATGAATCTTTGTTGGATCTAGAAATAGAGCATGAACACCTCCTAGGATTCGTATCATTCCCCTCCTCTTAAATAGATTTGTCCTCAAATCGTCGGACCGCTTAAATTGCAATAATGATGGAAACACGTGGATGATCACAATCCTAGTGGCATGGTGTTTGGATAACCTCTTGATGCTCACCAACTCCAATGATGCATAAAACTCAACTTGCGGTGGTAGCAATGTGATGGAGTCAGCAATCGTGTCTTTATGTAGGCAAGGAGATGATGGCAACGAAGAACGTAAGAGCACCGATTGGTTGGAAACCATGGATGAATGGAAACTGAAAAAGTCGTGGACTGATGCTGGTTTTGGAACATCAAACTTGGCTGGAACAAGCACAAAATCTGGTTGTACTCCTTTAATCAATGCTGGAAAATTTCGGACAGCTTTACAACCTACAAAAATGAAATAAGTTTCATCTTGTTTTGAACCAGCAATTGGATAAAGAAGCAATGGAATATCATTAGCTAAATGGTAAGAAGGTATAGAACGAGATTTAAATGTGAAAACTCCCTTTGACACTTCATTATCCCTTCCTTCAACCAATTCAACTAGACAAGTCTTGCTGGCTCTTTACACTTTCCATCAAAATCTACATAAGGATAACAAGAATGAGGACTAGTCACACGCTCAAAATAAGGCAAAGAGGATGAATGAACCATAGGTGAAGAATGGGAAGTAAAATCTGGAATTCCTCCTTTAAGATAAACTCGAGTCAATCCTCTGCTGGTGCGGACAGATTTGAAGTGACATTGTTCCATGAATTGATACCAAAGAGATTTAACTCCTAGATGACAAACTCCATGGAAACTCGCAAAGTGTCCAAGTGACTTTGGAATGGAACATGCCATGACCAACTCTACTTGACTTTGTTTAATCTGCACCAAAGAAGAAATACTAAACAAAACACATGTTAGCTTGTTAGAAAACAAAACGTTCACACTCTTGACTTTTGCAAACATGGCCAACTCTCCCTCTTTATCCTTCACTAAGGCCGAATCACTCCCCCCTTTTCCCACACTATTGCCTTCGGTTGACACTTGATTAAGTTGCTCAAAATATGACCTCATCACTTTCCTGATTTCTCCCATCATAGAATCGACCAATTCTTTAGTCTGACTTCGAAAATCTTCCTTTGGTCCACGAGGCTTTGAATCAATCCAAGAATTCTTAGACTCCTTGACTCGATTGTCATGACACTCCTTAGATGAATCTCGATTGCTTGAGGATGACCTTGACTTGGATGCTCGGCACAAACTTCTTTGCTCCTCCTCATACTCATTACAAGTGCGCTTATATCTTTCATATACACACAAAGCACGGTCACGTTCCATCTCCTCCCGAAGGGAACGAAACTCATGTTTTGAAATAGATTGCATGGAACTAGAGTACTTGGAAGTAGCTCTCTTGGAACCCCTCCTCTTAAAGGCGTTCTCTATAACTTCTTGATTATATGAGCAAGGTACAACTCCGCTAGGCATGATTACGTGTCCTGCAAAAATGGTTAGCAAAAGAAAAGAAATTTCCTTTACTACACACAAGCTCACGTATGTACACTCAACTCTCGTGTATCATTCAAGTGTATAATACTTTAATAATCTCACCAAATTTCTCAAGGCCTCTTATTCACGTTCCTTGAATAAATTAAAATTTACTCAA
Source organism: Coffea eugenioides (assembly GCF_003713205.1). Classification (NCBI taxonomy): domain Eukaryota; kingdom Viridiplantae; phylum Streptophyta; class Magnoliopsida; order Gentianales; family Rubiaceae; genus Coffea; species Coffea eugenioides. The sequence continues at coordinate 177,212 of NW_020864863.1, forward strand.
GAATCGCAACCACTAGTCAATTAAAAAATCACGAAGGTAGCAATGAAGTTCATGGATTTTGAAGGATTAGAGCAAACTGACTTAGAAAGATTTAAATGACTCAAATACTGTAGGAGACAACTCTAAGATGATCGACACAAAAGACACTCAAAACTCAAAAGCTGAAATTTTGGAAGCCTAGAAAGACTCCTACCCGACAAACTTGGATTTTGAGCTGCTGTTGTTACCGAGTTCTGGTCAGTATTTAGGATGGTAGATGGTGCTTTTGGGAAGCTCAAATGACGTGAGAATTGGCCCTCAATTTCCAGCCAATTCGGTTCACGAAGTGATACTCAACCGACTCAAATTGCGGGCTGGGTTGGGCGTTCCAAGGTGTAGCAGTGTAGCGGCGAAATTTCCAGGTTTCTTTGGATTTTGGGACAAGAATGGCGCTGTTTTGAAGGGTTTCTACGGCCACAATCAGATTGGTGGATTGGGATTTGGGTTTAGAGTTGTTTATAATCCCAAGCCAACTAGGATTCCAAGCCCAAGCAACTTCTCGATCCGAATCTGCTTTCTCTTTTTTTTTTTTTTCTGTGCGTTTCTTTCTTTTGTTTTTTTTAACTTAGGATCAAGAACTCAAGATCAAACAATGGTTGGGACTTGTGCAAGCCAGCCGCTAATTTGGTTTCAAGAAACAAGAACTTATATCAAGAAACCTTGTCTTTCTTTTGTCAATTCGGATCAAGGTTTCAAGAACAAGAATGATTGGGCAGCCGCTAATTAACCTTGCAAGACAGCCGCAAGTTCCAAGCCAACCTTGTGTCCAAGACAGCAAGCTCCAAGGCAGCTGCACAACAAGAACTTGGTTCAAGCGGTGGTCAGCCTTGGTTTCAACATTCCAAGAGCAAGAGCCGGTTGGTACTTGTGCCAATCAAGACCAAAGGTAAGCTTTTCCAGGTTTCAGCCTTTTTTTTTGTTTTTTTTTTTGGTGCAAAAACGTGAAGAATCTGGTTCAAGAAATTCAAGAACTTCCCCAATTATGTTATGGCATCCAAGGTTTGCACTAACATCAACCAAAACTCACGACAATAGGCGAACAGAAATTCAGCAATACTCAAAGCGAAATTTCAGCAACTTGACACGGAAACAAACTAAGATGCGTGACTTTTTCTTTTTCTTTTTGACTCTGATGATTGGAACACAACACCAACAGACTTATGGATGAAACTTGGGCAGAAACAACCCACGAAAATACTGAAACAATTCTGGAAACTTACGGACAGGAACAACTCCTATTTACGACAAGAAGAGAAAGAAACCCTAGGGGCTGCGGTATTATTATTATTTTTTTCGGTAGCCTCAAACAACACAAACGTAACAAGAAGACACGACCCCAGACATGACCAAAATTTGACAAATATGCGTCAAGATTAGAAACACAAACAGAATTTCGAGTAACTAGACACATGGATAAAACTATGGAGATTCAAACCCTAAGGTGCATTTTTTTTTCCTCTTTCTTTTTTTTTTTAATTGGGTAGGGTTTGGTAGAAGAACAATGAGTAAAACAAGAAAAGAAAAGGGATATTAACCTGGATCAAGAGCCGAAGCTCTGATACCAACTGATGCAAACCCGAATCCCCAAGCTCCCGCTCTTGAAGAAACGAATTGCACAGGCAACGGAAGGATCTATCTTGATCAGGCTATGGACAAAATTGGTGGATTCTAAACCAATCAAGGACAACTCGAGATTGATTAGAAGGGTAGAAGGCGCCACAATTCAACATGGTCTTGAATTGATAAGCCGGTTTGAACCCTCGAGACCAACTCTAAGGTATTCAAAGTCGCTTCAAAGAAGCCAAGAGAAAACTCTCAATTTTTAATTCATAAATGTCTTCCTAAAACCTTACAAAGCAAGCCTATTTATAGGCTAAAGTGACTGAAACCCTAAAGGGACTAGGAAAGGGAAAAGTCGGCCCATGGTCTTGGGACAAGATGGGCCGGCCCATGCTCTTACTTAAACACTAATTAATTGCTAAATAACTACTAAGGCCTAAGGCCCTATTCGGCCAACTCATTTGGAGGCCCACTTGACTCTTCATGGGCTTGGGTCATGGTGTAGATAACTCGATTAAAATCTTTCAAGCCTTCGAGGTCTCTATGAGAGTCTTGAGTTAAAGCCGCTATCCATCTCGCCATCCGTGCACACATCATAAGGATTGTACACTCTAGATGAGAACAATTTTTTCTACTTTTATTACAAGTATTCAAGCGTACATTGAGCCAGAAAATTTTTCATTTATAATATTTGTGAGCTTGATTAGAGTGTGTTTTTTTAACTAGTAGTAAAAGTAGCATTCCATCAAAGCGATTTTTTTTTGTGAGAGTTTAAAATTCTTGGCTCAATAGACTAGGGACTTAGTGTGAGTAAGGGTAACCCTCTTTTGTACAATTAGCTATTATCTTACCAAATTATTTGAAGACACATAATGGAAAAAATATAAATTTGGAAGAAATTTGGGAGTGGATGTGGGCTTCAAGGAGGAAATAGAGCCACTATACATCGGTTTTGAATTTTTTCCTTCCCTTCCTAGTTTTAATTTCCTTGTTTTCAGCTTAATTGTTGATATCTTACTATTTAATTATTAATTGAGAATATCTACAAATAAATTTACGTTGATTAGTCAATATTTGTTTTAATTGGATTTAAATTGCTGCTTGATTAGCCTAATCTTTCCCCTCTCTTAGGTTCTCTTGGACTAACAAGAGCTTTTATTAGATATAAGAAAATATTGGGAGAGAGAAAAAAAAATTAGGGTTAGAGGCCCATGTTCTTTCTATTAACGGTGCACATGTAAGGATAAGCTCCATTATGTGACGCCCCCATTTCTCCCTAAGGCGAACCAAAGGGTATCCGCGGGACGCGTACCCAACTCTCGCTAGGACTCGAGACAATTCCCGTTCAAACTTAATGAAATACCAGCCATCACAATGATATAACTAAGAAAGGGAGGTCATTGACATAAATAACATTCAAACTTACATCACGAGTTCCAAAATACGTCAAGTATCCAATCCTTACATCAAGTTCTCAAAATATACAATAATCCAGAGTCTAGCCAAGCACATTGAAAAACCCTAATACAAAAGTACATTCGAAAGGGGTTTCTCCGAGATCCATTCCAGATCCTTTCCTGTTAAGGAAAATAAATTTACAGGGTGAGCAAAATGCTCGTGAGGCTAAGAACACACATGCAGGCACGTTGTTCAAGTAACAATTCATATTTACAAGTAGAGCAATAATATTGCAATAATTAACAATTCGAGTGAGAAAAGTAAACAGAAACAATTCAAGGATATAGGAGCTCTCAGGAGTTATTTTCCACTTGCACGATCACTAACCTCCACTAGTTGACACTCCGTCAACCGGGTAGGTTTAGTCCGTAGAACTTCACTTGTCATGTCCCCTTTCACCTTACATACCCCTGTATCGGGCCCGCCTGTCGTTTGTTTAAGGAGATACTGCACGAGTATGCCAAGCAAGACCTCTCAATAGGTTAAGCTTATATCTTCTCATGGTTCACCAAGGATGTGAGGACCCGTAATTTGTCTTAATTTTATATTATTTTATTTTATTTTCTCGTGTGCATTTCCCTCAATATACTCAATTATTTTGATTTTTCTAGAGATTTTATAAGTGAGGAGAGTTTGTAAAACGTTTTCCCAGTTTAAGTTAGTTCGTGACAAATTTGAAGTGCAGTGTAGACGTGGGACCCGCTAGTACGGTAAGTGCGATATATTTTTGACCACTAGTTGGAATTTTATATTAAGTGATATTAATTTTCCAAGGTGCTAGGAGATAATTAGAGGTTACTTAGATGTATTAACCATGGAGGGACAAAGGGATAGGTTTGAACTTAAAAGGGTGCTAGGTGTTGCAATATGGTTGGATATTGGACTTTGACCATTTTACTTTACCATTACCAAATATCAAAATTGACTCAAAAATCATCTTCATTTGCTCCATCTTGGCCGTGAGTCTTGAGAGGAAAAGAAAGCAAAACCTTCAACTTATTTCTTCCAAATCTTGCTCAAATCTTGTGATCCAATCGCTAGAATTTCAAATTTCTCCATAAAAACCCTTTGCTAAGTAAGATTCGGGAAGGTGGTGGAGTGGTTTTGGAAGAGGAGGTGCTAAGTTGTTTCTTTTCTTGAGTTTACAAGGTGAGTTGCTAAGAACTTCTTCCTTTAGTCTTGATAATGTTAAATTAGTGGCTTTAGTGGTTGAACATGTTGATTTATGGTGTGTTTATGGTTGGAAGTGAAGTTTTGATGGATTTTGATTTATTATTGCTATTTTTCTGTTTTATATGATAATCATGGTTTAGTCATGGATTGAGGGCTTGTTATAGTGTAAAATGGAGATAGTATATGTTGGATATGATTGGTTGCGGAAAATTTCTGGTTGGTGCTGAAATTCCAGTTTAGGGATTGTAATTAACCCTGTTCTGCCTGGTACTGTTTGACCTAGATAGAGGCCGAATTGGCCTTAGCATAAACCATAAAGTTGTAAGAATGATGTTTTATAGTTTCTTGCAAAATTTCAGCTAAATCAGAGCACTGTAGCATGTGAAATGACTGAAATACCCTTGACTGCCACAACCCCTGATTCGCTGACAGTTTTCTATTTCGTAGAGATTCTGATTTTTTACCATGAAAATGCATTATTTGGTTTTAGAGATCTTCATAAGGAATGTAGGTCTCTGTCTTAGCTTCAAATGCCATAAGATTCGTCTTAATCGATAAGCGTAGCTTAAGTTCCGATCGAAAAATCAGAGACGTCAAACCTGCTGTTAGGCCTATTGTCTTTCAAATTGGTTTTCGGTTGCATTATTAAACTTGTGTTGTAATTGACTATATATGAAGGGTATTGTGACCCTAATTAGATATTTTTAATAGCTTGTGAATTATATTTGGTTGTGGTTGATTTGGGTTGAATTTGGTGATGAATTGTAGGGTGAAAAGCAAGAAAAACAAGGGGAAATGCTGTTAAAATTTTCGCAGGAACCCCGGAGCAGTTCTGGGAAATCTGCAATATCTAGATGTGAAATATCGGAATTGAGTTCCGTTTGTTGTTTTAAACTAATATAGGGCTATGAACCGTGTAAAATTTTAGTCTCTGGTTTGGTTGTGGGATTTATGGTGATTTTTCAAAGTTAACCAAATCGTATACCTGCTCTGCCTTTTTCTGGTTAAGACAGCAATTTGAGGCTCGAATTTGATTGGCTTGTGATCTGAATCTTCTAAATGTGTATTCTGAGAAATTTTTACCCCTTTGAGTCTATTTTCCAACGGTGTAAATTTTACGAATTTCGGACTTAAGAATCCTAAGATATGATTTTCAATTAGGGGTGTGCAAAACTGGAAAAATTCTGCTTTCTTGGAATTATTCTCACTTTCAATTTCACCTTGAGATATGAGCTAGTACATCATTGTAAGTATGATTTTGAGAGGAGTGAGGGGTTTTGGGGTCATGTATGTCCTTAGGACCAACCGTTTTCTTTTATTCTTAAGCCGTCTTTTATTTTTTCGTACTAGTATATAACTTGGAGAGGTACTTGACTAGTAATCGAACCTCATTTGTGCATCCCATTTACTCGGTTTTGGATGAGGAAATTTCAACTGCTTTACCTTTGTTATTCTTAGGGTTTCACGGTGATTAGGCCACTTTGGGTGGAAATTTTTGGAAGTACCTGTACTTGAACTGGTGAGTATTACCACTTCTGTTTCTGTTGAGGTGTTCGGGCCCGGTAAGGGGTATGTTTGGTGGACGGAAGTTGGTGTAACGGACATGGTTGTTCTTTATATGTTGACGGAGAGTCAATGAGTTGGGATCAAGTACTGCTGCCAGAAATCTGGCTCCTGAGAGCCACCTGTATCCTTTCTATTTTAGACCAATGTATCTAACTGCTTTACTTTATACCTGGCATATATTGTTGATTAGTTAAGCGTGAATTGCCATGCTTTTAACTGCTTACATGTTTGGTACCTCATTGAGCGTAAGCTCAGCCCGTTCTGTTATCCTTGTTTTCCTTACAGGGTTCCATGTTTTGAAATCAAGGTTTTGAAGGAAGAGTTGAGCTAGTATAGTTATTTTCTTTTGTATAGCTCCTCTGTGGTTGCAACCTGATAGTATTATGATCCAATGTTACTTTTGATTTGTAAAACCTTCCAAATATGTATATATATAAGGTGTTCCTTCATGTCTATGTGGTGTGTGGTTGGGATTGAATGACTGTACTTGTACGGTTCAAATTTGAGAACCTTTGTTCTATTTAGGCTTGTATTATTTTGAGATTTGAATATATGTACGTATACGTGCTAGGCTTGGGAAAATGTTATTTCGTTTATTATTGAGGTTGTACCCTGTGTTATGGGATGTATTTGATTCGAGGACTGTGGTGAGCGAGTGAGTCCTGGCGAGAGTTGGGCAGGCGGTCCGCTAAACCCTTTGGTTCGCCTTTGGGGAAAGTGGAGCTGTCACAGTTGGTATCAGAGCTGTTTCGTGTGGTCTCTGCCCGGAGTGAGCTTGGGCCAGTGGTGTTATGGTCCTAATTTCGTGAATGTGTTTAAAGGATTAAGTGCTCTTCTTGGGCGTAAGCTATGAACCGTGCTTCTTATAGGTGTAAGAATCTTTATGATAAGATATGAGACTTGAGGAAGATAGGTATGTGTGTCGGGTAGGATCTTTACTATAGGTGATTTACTCTTGGGACCGGTCGGCTCGAGTCGTGAATTACCTTAGTTGGGATTCTTGTACCCGGATGCGAAAGAGATGAGAACCTGGTTAGAAATGACTTGGGTGAATTAGAAATTGGACTCTACGGAACTTCATGCGATGTGTTAGGGTATCACTAAGGATGTTCAACCCTGCCTAAGATCGTGGACGTGGATCGTGGACGGAGCCCTAGAGGGGAAACGTTTTCGTTCGTTGTTTTGTACGTTTAGCCTAGTTGGTATATAGTACCTTTGATGACCCCGCTACTTTCATGGAAATTCCTTTTGCTTGTATCTAACTGATACCGTGTGATTTGTTTGATAAAGTCGTGTTAGATATATACCTGTCTTTTGATCTGTGTGTACCTTTTGTTATCTATTCATGCATATATCTATCTTTAATATTATTTTCACGCTTCGACCATAGATCGGTTAGACCAATGGAGGGTACTCGTAGTGGACGAGGTCGAGGGCGTGGATGTAAGCAACCCTCGAATGAAAGGGGTAATCGGGAACCAATACCTGAACCAAATCCTGAACCTAGGGTTGACCCAATGCTCAAGTAGCCGCTGCTATTCAGCGCATGACCGATCTGCTAGCCCATGTAGTAGAACACCAGGGTTAAAACCCTAATCCTCAACCTGAAAACCCTGGTAATAATGTAGAGGGCGAGGATAGAGTCCTTGAAAGATTTCAAAAGTTCTCTCCACCAAAATTTTCCGGAGGCCCTGATCCTGACGTGGCTGAGAGGTGGCTAGAAAAGATGATCGATATTTTTGCTGCATTACACTACACTGAGGAGAGACATGTGACATTTGCTGTCTTTCAACTAGAAGGAGCCGCCCATTCTTGGTGGAACGTAATTCGAATGAAATGGGAAATGGAACAAACCCCGAGGACGTGGACGAATTTCATGAGAGAATTTAACTCCAAGTTTTTCCCTCCTCTAATCCAAAAAAAGAAGGAAGATGAATGCATTCGGTTTCGCCAAGGAACTCAGACAGTAGCCGAGTATGAGAGTCAATTTACTCGGTTATCTAAGTTTGCGCCCGAACTAATTGTAACCGAAGAAAGGCGGATAAGGCGTTTTATCTAGGGATTAAATGTTGAGATTCAAAAGAACCTGGTTGTAGCCCAACTTAGTACCTTTAGTGATGCTGTGGAGAAGGCCCAGCGAGTTGAAAATGCGAGATTACAGGTGCGAAATTTCCAAGCCAAGAAAAGGGGCTTTCTTGGGAGTAGCTCCGAGTAAGAAGATAAGAGTACACCCCCTAAGATTGGAAAGGGAAAGGAGGGGGTACGACAACCGGGGGTGTCGCTTGATGTTTCTCAGGGGAGATCGGTCTTTGCTACTCGTGGTCCCTGTGGATATTGCGGAGGGCCAAATCATACGGAGGCAAATTGCTGGAAGAAAGAAGGAAAATGCTTGCGCTGTGGAAGTGCCGAACATCGGATTGCTAATTGTCCAGCCCGACTGCGCGAAGGGAGAGGGACTCCGCAACCAACCAAGACCAATTCTCAGCCACCAACCAAGATCAATTCTCAGCAACCAACCAAGACCAACCCTGGACAGTCAAAAGGAGAAGGGACTGGATCGAAGGTACCGGCTCGGGTATATTCCCTGGAACATTCTCAGGTCCCTGACTCGTCTGAAGACGTAGAAGGTATGATCCATTGGTTATCTTAGATTTTGATAGATCCCAGTGATAAGAAAATTTCGAGGACGAAATTTCTTTAAGGAGGAGAGAGTGTGAGGACCCGTAATTTGTTTTAATATTATATTATATTATTTTATTTTCTCGTGTGCATTTTCCCTCAATATACTCAATTATTTTGATTTTTCCAGAGATTTTATAAGTGAGGAGAGTTTGTAAATCGTTTTCCTAGTTTAAGTTAGTTCGTGACAAGTTTGAAGTGCAGTGTAGACGTGGGACCCGCTAGTACGGTAAGTGCGATATATTTTTGACCACTAGTTAAAATTTTTTATTAAGTGATATTAATTTTCCAAAGTGCTAGGAGATAATTAGAGGTTACTTAGATGTATTAACCATGGAGGGACAAAGGGATAGGTTTGAACTTAAAAGGGTGTTAGGTGTTGCAATATGGTTGGATGTTGGACTTTGACCATTTTACTTTACCATTACCAAATATCAAAATTGACTCAAAAATCATCTTCATTTGCTCCTTCTTGGCCGTGAGTCTTGAGAGAAAAAGAAAGCAAAACCTTCAACTTATTTCTTCCAAATCTTGCTCAAATCTTGTGATCCAACCGCTAGAATTTCAAATTTCTTCATAAAAACCCTTTGCTAAGTAAGATTAGAGAAGGTGGTGGAGTGGTTTTGGAAGAGGAGGTGCTAAGTTGCTTCTTTTCTTGAGTTTACAAGGTGAGTTGCTAAGAACTTCTTTCTTTAGTCTTGATAATGTTAAATTAGTGGTTTTAGTGGTTGAACATGTTGATTTATGGTGTGTTTATGGTTGGAAGTGAAGTTTTGATGGATTTTGATTTATTATTGCTATTTTTCTGTTTTATATGATAATCATGGTTTAGTCATGGATTGAGGGCTTGTTATAGTTGTGGACCCACCAAAATTTTTAACTTTTGGGGTTTGTATTTTGCTTAACTTAATTTATTTTTTATTTTTTGTTAAGAAAATTATTTCATTGCCAAAAAAAAAAGAAGAAGAGATTCCGCGCTGCGTTGCAAAAAAAATTGCAGGCTCAAACGCAGCTCGCAAAAAACCAGAAACGCAAACTCATTTCACAATGCATTGATTATGTCTTGATGCCAGAGGCCCACTTGCTTAATTTCCCAAGTGGTGATACCCCAAATTTTAGGAAACTATTTTTGTTTAGTCTCAAAGAAAGGATTACGATTTCTTTATTTTATTTTTGTCTTAAAACATCGTTTTATTTCAAGACTCGAAACCTTACTTGTACTTTAAAACCCTAGTTTACTTGTGACTAGCAGGTTATGTTTAAATCCCTCATATTTGACTCAAAACCCTAATTTTATTCTATGGAATTGTAAAATTCATCAGACTTTTCTTAAAATTCCTTTTATTTGGAAATTATTCATTTAACATGATCCTACTACTCAATCATTCCTCAATAAGTGCAAATGAACCTAGAAAGTAGGGTTTCACTCTTCGTTTTCAACATTGGAGCAAATTAGGGTTTTCGCGATTTTTGCCGGATGATTTTTCGGTACGGAGCAAGGATCAAATTTGGTGATTAAAAGTGACTTTTGGGTGAGAAATAATATGTGATTAGATGCAATAATAAAAGTTTAGTGAATAGGAAGAAAAAAACCCTAGTACGGGTGATTTAAGGAAAATCGGCGCGAGCCGACGAGTACCGTTTGTTACCGGATAAACACACCATTTGACCCATACTTTATTACCTTAATCTTCTCATTTTATTTTAGACAATTGACCCTCAAAATATCTCATACATCAGCCACAATATTTGACCAAGAGAAATGAGAGAAAATGCTAGAAAGAAAACAAGTGTCAAGGTATCTATGGAAGTTGGACTTTGACCAACTTGTCTTAACCTTCATAAAACAGAAATTTGACCAAAATTTCCTCATTTCTTCCCCTTTTCTTAGTCTTGGTCGAAATTCTTGAGAGGAAAAACAAGAGAGGAAAAAACTTCACCTTGCACCTCAATTTCAAGCCTCAATCTTGAGTTTCAACCGATAATCTTGCAAATTCCTCCACAAAAGTTGATCTCCAAGAAAGCTTAAGGGTTTGGGTGGAGTGATCTGGGAAGAGGAAGGTCTTGGCAGCTTCTTGATATAGGGATTAAGGTGAATTTGGTAAGAAACTTCCCTCTACTTCTTATATGTGTGAACTAGAAGCTTAAAGTTATAATTTTGATGGAGTTATGGGGAAAATTTCATGGGTTCAATGGTATGTTGGGATGTTTAACTAGGGTTTATATTTTCAGCCTTGATTATGGTTATCTACCTCTTAATTGATGTTATTGAGCTAGTAATTGGTGGGTTTGATGATAGAGCACTTGTTAGATATGTATTTATAGAGTAAAGGTGCAAATTTCAGAATTTGGAAACCAAGCTACCCTGTTCTGTCCGATTTTAGTGCTCCATGTTAGAGGCCGAATTAGGCTTGGCATAAAACATTAAAGTTGTATAGAATGGTATTTTATAGTTACCTACAAAATTTCAGGTCAATCGGAGTAGCGTAGCTTGTGAAAAGACGTAATTACCCTTGCTGTCCTGTTTCTACCCGAACCTGAGAACTGCGACTATAATTGGTTATTTTGGTTTGGAATGATTCAGAATTGGTTGTTGAGGTCTTCTGATGAAATGTAACCCTGTATCTTAGCTTTCGGATGGCTTTAGAATCACTTGGTTTGGACTTAGGTAGCCTGACTTATGATGTTTGACCCAGAATGCGGTTTGTGAATCTGTTTTTGTGATTCTGGTGTAGTATTTTGCATTTTTGACCTATTTACCCTCGAAACTGGACTGAGTATCCTTCTTCAACATTGTAGCCTCTTATGTCCTGAATATATCTGCAAAATTTCCGGTCAAAGGGATCTGTGTAGCTCGAGTTATAACCAAAACACTCGCACCTGTTTTGTACCCTGAAATTGTGTACGTTTTGAATTTCAGCTTCTGACCGTGCATTTTTCCGTTTTGATCCCGTACGATCTGGGTGTCAACTCCTTCATAATAAATGTAGATCTTGGTTTTAGATTCGAAACGGTATAAAGTGCATCGAAATCCGAGTTCCGTACCTTCCGTTATGACCAAAACAAGATTGATCGTCAGAACTGCCTTTGATCTGGACAGTTCTGACGGGTACTTTGGCACTCAATTTTCGTTCTGTTCTGAATGGATTCAGGTCTTGGCCAAAACATCAAAGTTTTAGCCTTATGTCTTAGCTTCCTAATGCCTTTGTAATTTCCTGATTTAGATTTGTGAGCTGGGAGTTATGGTCCAGCAAACATACCATGTTCGTTACTCTAGAGTGCAAATTTCTGGAACGATTTTCCATACTTTCGACCTATTTCTGTTCAGATCCGGATTTAGGTGTCTTCATGAAAATTGTAGCCCTTCCTCTTAGCTTCGCAACGGTACCTCATGTACCTTGATCCGACATTCCTATGCTAACTTTTGATCAAAACGGTTTGAGAAGGCAGATTTGGCCATTTCCGTTTGCCGTTCCGCACGGGCGCGTGCGCCCGTTTTGCCGTTTCCGCACTTGCATGTGCCGATTTTGCCGTTTTGCTTGTTTTAAGTATGTTAGTAGCCGTTTGTGATATATTGTGACACAATCTTCAATTTCAGACGTTGGTGAGCTAGGTGGAGCCGGTGGGGCCTACTAGCTACTCCTCGCGGCACGAATTTCGTACTTTTGCTCTTTTGTTCGTTGTGTAAGTATTCAGGCCGCTCTTGTGTGTTAGTTGCTTATGCGTTTCGATATGTATGAAGAGGGTACCTAGGCGAGGGTGTACTTTATCGCACTCGACCTAAACCCTAACTTGCGCACATATTTGTACATGGCTTGTGTATATGAGCAATTTTGGAACTAAAACCCTTGAGCTTGTGGCTCGGGGTGACTTTTGAATAATTTTGTGAAGTTTGTGAGTTTGGGGTTGATCTTCCGACCTAGATGGACTATTCGAGCCGGTCAGGGCTTGGTCGAAGCCAGTCCAACTTAGTCTGAGGTCACCAAGTTTGTGAATCCGGTTCACCGAGAATGTGGACCAAGTTTGTGACCCGAGCTTGTGACTCAAGCTCAAGTTTGTGATTTCGTTCGCTCGGGCAAGTTTGTGAGGTGACTGGCCAGTGAGGGTGATAAGGTGTTCGGTGGGTGTACAAGTGGAGTTCTACGGACCTTATTTATGGTCGACGGAGTGTCGACAGGAGATCACGCATGGCAAATGACTTGGCTTTGGAGCCACCTGTATCGTTATTATGTGATGTTCATTTTCTGCTTTTGCTTTACTCTTACTATGTAACTGTTGTTACGTGAAATTTACGCTTTTGCCCCTGTTTACTTACTAAGCATATAGCTTACCCCTTTCCTTTTGTTTTCCTTAGCAGGGGCCGACGCGGGGACTTTTGACACACACACTAGTATAGTTAGATTTGCAAGTAATAGTTGGACAATTAGGATGTTTGTTTTTGTTATGATTTTAATGTTGTGGATTTCCTCTTGTATAAGAATTGGGATCATGGATCAGAGTGGCGTAGTGGAAGCGTGGACGCTTCGCTTTTGATATGTAATTCTTGGAGAATTTGATGTAATATTTGAGATTTATATTGTAATTCATTTGAGGAATGTAGTGAACGACTGAGTCCCGGCGAGAGCTGGGCAGGCGGCCCGCCGAACCCTCTGGTTCGCCTTAGGGGGAGGTGGGGTCGTCACAGTTGGTATCAGAGCTTAGGCTTCAGATCTCTGTAGTGTATCCTAGGCTAAAGTTTAGGATCCTGGACTGTGGGATTTGATTTGATTTGATGTGATTTGAAAGTTAAGCAATTGAGGGATAAAACCTATAGCTGCATCGCGTGGTCTCTGCGCAGAGTGAGCCTGGATGAAGTGGCGAATAAGTATGAAGGACTAAGTGTTCGTTCGAGCATAAGTTATGGATCATAAATGTTATAGGCCTTAAATCTTTCTCATGGTATCTGAGGACCATAGATAGGAACGTCAGGTAGGAATTTCGATTGTAGATAGTTTACTCTTGGGACTGCAGCTCGAGATGTGAATTATCTTATTTCGGATTCTTGTGCCTGAGTACTCCAGAGTTTAGTACTTGAGACTAACATTTTGGGAACATGAACAGGCTTTGTCTGGCTAGAGTAAGTACAAGATATCAACGGGCAGCTTGGGAAGTGGAGCAAGAAACCAGACGGGGGTGGTTTCACTAAGTGTGGGACGACAAGTCGCGTTTCTTTCATTTTGCCCTTGCATTGTCCCTACATGTCATTTACTTGTGGTATGTTAATACCTACATATATAGTACTTACTGCACTTGACTTTGTCTAACTTTAAATGTCTCTTGGTGTATATGATGCATTATATTGTGTATATTTTGGCGTGACTTGTATATATATGTACATCTTTTGATCTTTTGATTATTTCGGGTATTCCAACCCTTAGCTCGTTAATTGCAATTTCGAGGACGAAATTCTTTGAAGAAGGGGAGATTGTGATACCCCAAATTTTAGGATACTATTTTTGTTTAATCTCAAAGAACGGATTACGGTTTCTTTATTTTATTTTTGTCTTAAAACATTGTTTTATTTTAACAAGACTAGAAACCTTACTTGTACTTTAAAACCCTAGTTTACTTGTGACTAGCAGGTTATGTTTAAATCCCTCATATTTGACTCAAAACCCTAATTTTATTCTATGGAATTGTAAAATTCATCACACTTTTCTTAAAATTCCTTTTATTTGGAAATTATTCATTTAACATGATCCTACTACTCAATCATTCCTCAATAAGTGCAAATGAACCTAGAAAGTAGGGTTTCACTCTTCGTTTTCAAGATTGGAGCAAATTAGGGTTTTCGCGATTTTTCGCCGGATGATTTTTCGATACGGAGCAAGGATCAAATTTGGTGATTAAAAGTGACTTTTGGGTGAGAAATAATATGTGATTAGATGCAATAATAAAAGTTTAGTGAATAGGAAGAAAAAAACCCTAGTACGGGTGATTTAAGGAAAATCGGCGCGAGCCGACGAGTACCGTTTGTTACCGGATAAACACACCATTTGACCCATACTTTATTACCTTAATCTTCTCATTTTATTTTAGACAATTGACCCTCAAAATATCTCATACATCAGCCACAATATTTGACCAAGAGAAATGAGAGAAAATGCTAGAAAGAAAACAAGTGTCAAGGTATCTATGGAAGTTGGACTTTGACCAACTTGTCTTAACCTTCATAAAACAGAAATTTGACCAAAATTTCCTCATTTCTTCCCCTTTTCTTAGTCTTGGTCGAAATTCTTGAGAGGAAAAACAAGAGAGGAAAAAACTTCACCTTGCACCTCAATTTCAAGCCTCAATCTTGAGTTTCAACCGATAATCTTGCAAATTCCTCCACAAAAGTTGATCTCCAAGGAAGCTTAAGGGTTTTGGTGGAGTGATTTGGGAAGAGGAAGGTCTTGGCAGCTTCTTGATATAGGGATTAAGGTGAATTTGGTAAGAAACTTCCCTCTACTTCTTATATGTGTGAACTAGAAGCTTAAAGTTATAGTTTTGATGGATTTATGGGGAAAATTTCATGGGTTCAATGGTATGTTGGGATGTTTAACTAGGGTTTATATTTTCAGCCTTGATTATGGTTATCTACCTCTTAATTGATGTTATTGAGCTAGTAATTGGTGGGTTTGATGATAGAGCACTTGTTAGATATGTATTTATAGAGTAAAGGTGCAAATTTCAGAATTTGGAAACCAAGCTACCCTGTTCTGTCCGATTTTAGTGCTCCATGTTAGAGGCCGAATTAGGCTTGGCATAAAACATTAAAGTTGTATAGAATGGTATTTTATAGTTACCTACAAAATTTCAGGTCAATCGGAGTAGCGTAGCTTGTGAAAAGACGTAATTACCCTTGCTGTCCTGTTTCTACCCGAACCTGAGAACTGCGACTATAATTGGTTATTTTGGTTTGGAATGATTCAGAATTGGTTGTTGAGGTCTTCTGATGAAATGTAACCCTGTATCTTAGCTTTCGGATGGCTTTAGAATCACTTGGTTTGGACTTAGGTAGCCTGACTTATGATGTTTGACCCAGAATGCGGTTTGTGAATCTGTTTTTGTGATTCTGGTGTAGTATTTTGCATTTTTGACCTATTTACCCTCGAAACTGGACTGAGTATCCTTCTTCAACATTGTAGCCTCTTATGTCCTGAATATATCTGCAAAATTTCCGGTCAAAGGGATCTGTGTAGCTCGAGTTATAACCAAAACACTCGCACCTGTTTTGTACCCTGAAATTGTGTACGTTTTGAATTTCAGCTTCTGACCGTGCATTTTTCCGTTTTGATCCCGTACGATCTGGGTGTCAACTCCTTCATAATAAATGTAGATCTTGGTTTTAGATTCGAAACGGTATAAAGTGCATCGAAATCCGAGTTCCGTACCTTCCGTTATGACCAAAACAAGATTGATCGTCAGAACTGCCTTTGATCTGGACAGTTCTGACGGGTACTTTGGCACTCAATTTTCGTTCTGTTCTGAATGGATTCAGGTCTTGGCCAAAACATCAAAGTTTTAGCCTTATGTCTTAGCTTCCTAATGCCTTTGTAATTTCCTGATTTAGATTTGTGAGCTGGGAGTTATGGTCCAGCAAACATACCATGTTCGTTACTCTAGAGTGCAAATTTCTGGAACGATTTTCCATACTTTCGACCTATTTCTGTTCAGATCCGGATTTAGGTGTCTTCATGAAAATTGTAGCCCTTCCTCTTAGCTTCGCAACGGTACCTCATGTACCTTGATCCGACATTCCTATGCTAACTTTTGATCAAAACGGTTTGAGAAGGCAGATTTGGCCATTTCCGTTTGCCGTTCCGCACGGGCGCGTGCGCCCGTTTTGCCGTTTCCGCACTTGCATGTGCCGATTTTGCCGTTTTGCTTGTTTTAAGTATGTTAGTAGCCGTTTGTGATATATTGTGACACAATCTTCAATTTCAGACGTTGGTGAGCTAGGTGGAGCCGGTGGGGCCTACTAGCTACTCCTCGCGGCACGAATTTCGTACTTTTGCTCTTTTGTTCGTTGTGTAAGTATTCAGGCCGCTCTTGTGTGTTAGTTGCTTATGTGTTTCGATATGTATGAAGAGGGTACCTAGGCGAGGGTGTACTTTATCGCACTCGACCTAAACCCTAACTTGCGCACATATTTGTACATGGCTTGTGTATATGAGCAATTTTGGAACTAAAACCCTTGAGCTTGTGGCTCGGGGTGACTTTTGAATAATTTTGTGAAGTTTGTGAGTTTGGGGCCCGATCTCAATACCTAGATGGACTATTTGAGCCGGTTAGGGCTTGGTCGAAGTCAGTCCAACCTGGATTGAGATCACCAAGTTTGTGAATCCGGTTCACCGAGTATGTGGACCAAGTTTGTGACCCGAGCTTGTGACTCAAGCTCAAGTTTGTGATTTCGTTCGCCCGGGCAAGTTTGTGAGGTGACTGGCCAGTAAGGGTGATAAGGTGATCGGTGGGAGTACAAGTGGAGTTCTACGGACCTTATTTGTGGTCGACGGAGTGTCGGCAGGAGGTCACGCATGGCAAACGATTTGGCTTTGGAGCCACCTGTATCCTTATTATGTGATGTCACTTTTCTGCTTTTGCTTTACTCTTACTGTGTAATTGTTAATATGTGAGATTTACGTTTTTGCCCTGTTTACTTACTAAGCATATAGCTTACCCCGTTCCATTTGTTTTCCTTAGCAGGGGGCCGACGCGGGGATCGCTCGGGAAGGTGGTTAGATTTTGAGCTATAGAATACTGCAATTTGTATTTGTTAAAAGTTGACGAGTAAGATGTATATAGTTGGCGTAGTGGTTGTAGTTATCAGTTTTTCTAGGTTTTACTTTCTGGTACTCATGATATGCAATTCTTGGAGAATTGGATGTAATATTTGAGATTTATCTTATACTTCATTGGAGGACTGTAGTGAGTGAGTGAGTCCCAGTGAGAGTTGGGCAGGCGACCCGCCAAAACCCTTTGGTACGCCTTAGGGGGAGGTGGGGCCGTCACAGGTGGTATCAGAGCTTAGGCTTCAGATCTCTGTAGTGTATCCTAGGCTAATGTTTAGGATGCCGGACTGTGGGATTTGATTTGATTTGAAAGTTAAGCAATTGAGGGATAAAACCTATAGCTGCTTCGCGTGGTCTCTGCGCAGAGTGAGCCTGGATGAATTGGCGAATAAGTATGAAGGACTAAGTGTTCATTCGAGCATAAGTTATGGATCATAAATGTTATAGGCCTTAAAATCTTTCTCATGGTATCTGAGAACCATAGATAGGTACGTCAGGTAGGAATTTCGATTGTAGATAGTTTACTCTTGGGACTGCAGCTCGAGATGTGAATTACCTTATTTCGGATTCTTGTGCCTGAGTACTCCAGAGTTGAGCTAAGTACTTGAGACTAGCATTTTGGCAACATGAGCGTGGGACGATAAGTCGTGTTTCTTTCATTTTGCCCTTGCATTGTCCCTACATGTCATTTATTTGTGGTTTGTGAATACCTACATATATAGTACTTGCTGCACTTGACTTTGTCTAACTTGAAATGTCTCTTGGTGTATATGGTGCATTATATTGTGAACATTTTGGTGACTTGTATATATATGTACACCTTTTGATCTTTTGATTATTTCGGGTATTCCAACGCTTAGCTCGTTGATTGCAATTTCGAGGACGAAATTCTTTGAAGAAGGGGAGATTGTGATACCCCAAATTTTAGGATACTATTTTTGTTTAGTCTCAAAGAAAGGATTACGGTTTCTTTATTTTATTTTGTCGTAAAACATTGTTTTATTTTAAAAAAAAAACTAGAAACCTTACTTGTACTTTAAAACCCTAGTTTACTTGTGACTAGCAGGTTATGTTTAAATCCCTCATATTTGACTCAAAACCCTAATTTTATTCTATGGAATTGTAAAATTCATCACACTTTTCTTAAAATGCCCTTTTATTTGGAAATTATTCTTTTACTATGGCCCTACTACTCAATCATTCCTCAATAAGTGCAAATGAACCTAGAAAGTAGGGTTTCACTCTTCGTTTTCAAGATTGGAGCAAATTAGGGTTTTCGCGATTTTTCGCCGGATGATTTTTCGGTACGGAGCAAGGATCAAATTTGGTGATTAAAAGTGACTTTCAGGTGAGAAATAATATGTGATTAGATGCAATAATAAAAAGTTAGTGAATAGGAAGAAAAACCCTAGTACGGGTGATTTAAGGAAAATCGGCTCGAACCGACGGGTACCGTTTGTTACCGGGTAAACACACCATTTGACCTATACTTTATTACCTTAATCTTCTCATTTTATTTTAGCTAATTAACCCTCAAAATATCTCATACATCAGCCACAATATTTGACCAAGAGAAATGAGAGAAAATGCTAGAAAGAAAACAAGTGTCAAGGCATCTATGGAAGTTGGACTTTGACCAACTTGTCTTAACCTTCATAAAACAGAAATTTGACCAAAATTTCCTCATTTCTTCCCATTTTTTTAGTCTTGGCCGAAATTCTTGAGAGGAAAAACTTCACCTTGCACCTCAATTTCAAGCCTCAATCTTGAGTTTCAACCGATAATCTTGCAAATTCCTCCACAAAAGTTGATCTCCAAGGAAGCTTAAGGGTTTTGGTGGAGTGATTTGGGAAGAGGAAGGTCTTGGCAGCTTCTTGATATAGGGATTAAGGTGAATTTGGTAAGAAACTTCCCTCTACTTCTTATATGTGTGAACTAGAAGCTTAAAGTTATAGTTTTGATGGATTTATGGGGAAAATTTCATGGGTTAAATGGTATGTTGGGATGTTTAACTAGGGTTTATATTTTCAGCCTTGATTATGGTTATCTACCTCTTAATTGATGTTATTGAGCTAGTAATTGGTGGGTTTGATGATAGAGCACTTGTTAGATATGAATTTATAGAGTAAAGGTGCAAATTTCAGAATTTGGAAACCAAGCTACCCTTTTCTGTCCGGTTTCAGTGCTCCATGTTAGAGGCCGAATTAGGCTTGGCACAAAACATGAAAGTTGTAGATAATGGTATTTTATAGTTTCATACAAAATTTCAGCTCAATCGGAGCAACGTAACCTGTGAAAAGACAAAATTACCCTCACTGCCCTAGAATATTTCCAGTGATCCGTTTTGGACAGTTCATCCAATTGATTGTGTTTATTCACTATGATCCGTGCTGATTTAGTCATTTTCCAAAACGTGAAAGTTTTAGTACTCTGTCTTAGCATTTCAACTCCATCAAGAACACCTTAAACGGATCAGTGTAGCCCAAGTTATAGCCAAAACACCTGCACCTGTTTTGTACCTTGGATTGTGTACGTTTTTGAATTTTGCTTCTGACCATGTTTTATCCGTTTTGATAACGTACGAACTGGGTGTTGACCTCTTCATAATAAATGTAGATCTTGGTCTTAGCCGTTTGCCGTTTCCGCACTTGCGTGTGTCCATTTCGCCGTTTCCGCACTCGTATGTGCCGATTTTGCCGTTTTGCTTGTTTTAAGTATGTTAGTAGCCGTTTGTGATATATTGTGACACAATCTTCAATTTCAGACGTTGGTGAGCTAGGTGGAGCCGGTGGGGCCTACTAGCTACTCCTCGCGGCACGAATTTCGTACTTTTGCTCTTTTGTTCGTTGTGTAAGTATTCAGGCCGCTCTTGTGTGTTAGTTGCTTATGTGTTTCGATATATATGAAGAGGGTACCTAGGCGAGGGTGTACTTTATCGCACTCGACCTAAACCCTAACTTACGCACATATTTGTACATGGCTTGTGTATATGAGCAATTTTGGAACTAAAACCCTTGAGCTTGTGGCTCGGGGTGACTTTTGAATAATTTTGTGAAGTTTGTGAGTTTGGGGCCCGATCTCAATACCTAGATGGACTATTCGAGCCGGTTAGGGCTTGGTCGAAGTCAGTCCAACCTGGATTGAGATCACCAAGTTTGTGAATCCGGTTCACCGAGTATGTGGACCAAGTTTGTGACCCGAGCTTGTGACTCAAGCTCAAGTTTGTGATTTCGTTCGCCCGGGCAAGTTTGTGAGGTGACTGGCCAGTAAGGGTGATAAGGTTATCGGTGGGAGTACAAGTGGAGTTCTACGGACCTTATTTGTGGTCGATGGAGTGTCGGCAGGAGGTCACGCATGGCAAACGATTTGGCTTTGGAGCCACCTGTATCCTTATTATGTGATGTCACTTTTCTGCTTTTGCTTTACTCTTACTGTGTAATTGTTAATATGTGAGATTTACGTTTTTGCCCTGTTTACTTACTAAGCATATAGCTTACCACGTTCCATTTGTTTTCCTTAGCAGGGGGCCGACGCGGGGATCGCTCGGGAAGGTGGTTAGATTTTGAGCTATAGAATAGTGCAATTTGTATTTGTTAAAAGTTGACGAGTAAGATGTATATAGTTGGCGTGGTGGTTGTAGTTATCAGTTTTTCTAGGTTTTACTTTCTGGTACTCATGATATGTAATTCTTGGAGAATTGGATGTAATATTTGAGATTTATCTTATACTTCATTGGAGGACTGTAGTGAGTGAGTGAGTCCCAGCGAGAGTTGGGCAGGCGACCCGCCAAAATCCTTTGGTACGCCTTAGGGGGAGGTGGGGCCGTCACACCAAGGATCAAGAAGGATCCAGAAGGAGGTTTCCAACGGCTCTTATAATCCCATAAAATCTGAATTTTTAGGGCCATTGAGATGAGGGTTTTAAGAACCCTTGTCTCATTTAAATAGCTGGGGAACAGCGGATAGAAAAGGGGGGGAGAGAGTTTTGACGGCTGAAAAAAGAGAGGGGGCGCGGATGAAGTAAAAGGAGTAGCGGCTGAGAGAAAAAAAGGGGGATGAAAACCTAGAAACCATGGACGGCTATGCAATCTGAGAGTAAGTGGGCGGCGGCTAGAGAGGTAGAAAGAATCTGTGGGTGGCTGAGCTTAGAGGAAAAAGAGCAGCGAACAGAAGGAAAAGGGAGCTAGTAACGGCTGATAAGGCCAGAAAGGGTGATAGGATGACGGGCTAAGGTCTGAAAAGAGAGTGTGCGAGAGAGACGAGACTGTCGGCGGCTGGGACTGAGTAGAAACAACGGAGGTGTGACGACTCCACCTCCCCCTAAGGCGAACCAGAGGGTTCGGCGGGCCGCCTGCCCGGCTCTCGCCGGGACTCAGTCGTTCACTAAAGTCCTCAAATGAATTACAAGAATAAACCTCAAATATACATCACATGGTCCACAAATATACATCCAAGTCTCCAATAATTACATGTCACAAATGCAGCGGAAACAATTCCCAACTATACATAAAATGATTCCAAATCCAAATTGTACAACATAAAGGGCATCCATTCACGTGAATAAGCACAACAAGTCCTGCCTTCGCCTTGAGCCCTGTGGAGGGGAATAAAATATTTTTGGGGTGAGCTAGAAGCTCAGCGAGTAACCAGCAAAATCATTAAACAAATATATTTCACAATGTTGCATTTCGATGATGTCATGATTCAGAGATCAAATGTCCGTTTAGTGCTCTCGTGAGCCGGTGAAATCATAGCACTTGAACACCCAACGCTCAAATATTTCATTTAACATTAACTCACGAACTCACGAAAGTGGGAGCAACATCGGTGCTCCAGATAACCATGAACATGAACCATAAACAAGGTGGAGACGTTGGTGTCCAACACAAGACTTTTCCAGAACTCATTGAAGCCAAATCATGTCATGAATTCACATGCAAGCACGCATGATATGCAATCGAATAATTAATGCAAGAAACATTTCACAAGTACTTTGGAAATAGTTTAGGGTCACTCACCTCCATGGCTCAGAAATCATCCATCAAATATCATTGCCTTGCTCAAATCCAAGTCTTAAATCACAAACTCAATGCAAACAAATCCCTTCAAAGTTCGGACAGCACTTCCCCTGAATTTGCTAACTTTTCCAGCCATCATGGCTTCATTATTTTTCTCATTCCAACCCAAAGGTACACACACAACAACAAGTTCATCCAATATCCATTCAACAAACTCCAAGTAGTACAAAGACAAGTCAAGCTAGGGAAAAGTCCGGAAATGAAAGTTAAGGTCAAAACCAGAAAAACAGTTTTGATGTCATTTTGCGGTAATGGTGCCAAAGGCACTACGATGGTCGGATGAAGGTACAAGACCCACCGTTTCGAAGCTAAGAGATAAGGCTACAATATTGTAGAAGGTCACTCAACCCAGTTTCGAGTGTAACCAGGTCAAAAATGCAAGATACTACACCAGAATAAGAAAAACAGGTTCACGAATCGCATTCTGGTGCAAACATCATAAATCAGGCTACCGAAGTCCAAATCCAGAAATTCCAAAACCAGATGAAAGATAAGAAACAGGGATAAATTCCATCAGAAGGCCTCAACAACAAATTCGGAATAAATTCCAGCCAAAAAAACCAATTACAATCGCAAATCCCAATTTCGGGTAAACCAGAACAGCAATAGTAATTTCGACTTTTCTCACTCTACGCTACTCCGATTGACCTGAAATTTTGTAGGCACCTTTAAAATGTCATTCCCTACAACTTTAATGTTTTGAGCTAAGGCCAATTCGGCCTCTATCTAGGACCAAAAATTTCGGACAGAATGAAGAACCAAGAACCCTAATTTTCCAGATTTCTTCCAAAACAGAATTTACTTGCAATCTTCCACTTTTTCCACCTTCTAGAATCATTAAACATCATTTCCAATCATCATACATAACCACATAATCATACTCATATTAAAACAGAAAAATCCCCAAAAATAATAAAAGTTCATCCATCCAACCACAACTCAAAATATAATCCATCAAACCATCTCTTTAGCAATCACAAGTCACTAATTTAGCATAATCAAGAACAAAGAAAGGATTGCTAGACATGATACCTTCAAATATCAAGAAAGGTGATGACTTAGGGATTTTTCTTCCAAAATAACTCCACCAAGAGCTTCAATCTTCCTTAGCTAGCAAGTTTTATGGAGTGATTTGCAATTTAATCGGTTGGAACTCAAGATTTGGACAAGAAATTGAAGTGCAAGATGATGGATTTTCTCTCTCTTTTTCTCTCAAAATTTCGTCCAAGACAAGCTAAAATGGAGAGAAATTGGGTCCAAATTGGTTTTAGTAAAGTTAGAAAAGTCTTGGTCAAAAGTCAAGGTCCAATGGTTTTGTGACAAATGGTCCTTTAGGGTTTTAATCTTATCTTTTTGTCTCTCCAATACAAATATCTTAACACATTGTAAAATAATATCACTTAATACAAAATTCCAACAAGTTGTCAAAAATATAATGCATTTACCGCACTTGCGGGTCCCACGTCCAAAATACGCTTTTAATTTCTCAAAAACTAACCGATACTAGAAAAATCAATTTAAAACTATTTTTACTCATAAACTTTATCTGGAAAATTTTTCTAATCAAGAAAATGTAGAAAAGGCGGGCGTTTAAAAAAATAAACCCTAGAAAATTAGAAAATTTCCGGGTTCTCAAACTCATTTTTTTTTCGGGGCGTCACAGGAGGAAAAAGTAAAAAAGGGGGATTGGGATGACAGCTGAAAGGTAGAGAGTTGGAAGGAGGTGACGGCCAAAGAGAGGCTTTAGGGGAATCTGGAGTGACAAAAAAGGAGAAAAAGGAGAGCAAAGGGAACGGGAAGTGAAGGAGCTAGAGGGCAAGGAAGCAGAGCAAAACCGAGAGCTGAGGGAGGAAAAGAAAGCCAGCAGTTTGAAGAGAGCCACTGAAACTGCTAACCTCCACGCCATCAGCAGTCGCGGGTCTTCATCAAGAGAAAGCACCAGCACTGTAAGTTATTCTTTTCCTTTAAATTCCAGTATCTCTTCAAACACAAACTCTTGAAACTTTCAAAGCATGTATTTCGTGACCTTGCTTATGGAAAGTTTACTGTTTTTGTTGTCCACTTTTCCGCCCATTCTGGTTCATGTTCACCAAGAGTTTGTTGCTTCATTTGTGCGTAAAAAGGCCAAATCTTGCAGCTGCGCGTAGATTATAATGTGTGTTTTGAATTTGTGTGATTGAAAGCTTGTGAACCTAAAAAGCCATCAGCTTTGCATTTTTTCTCCTCCAAAATGAAAGGGATATGGTCCGTGGGTTTCCTTTGTGGTGGTATCTGATGTTTGGAAGATTTGATTTTTCATGGGTCAAGGATGGTGGGATGTTAGAGCTGGTATTACAGCCGCATCATTTTCGTTCCTTGCTAGTTCTAAATCCCATTCCCTTCATAAGCTTATATTGATATTCACGGCTGTTTTGCTACCCGAGTCTTTCTTTGCTGTCTTTTGTCCCCTGTAGCAGCCCAGTGGGTTTGATTTTGTTGTCAAATTCATTGTTTAAATATTGTTCTGAGGGAAACGAAATCTGGTGGTTAATGTTGTTGCGAAAAGCTTTCTACTCCAACTTGTTTATTGGAGCTGATATACCGTAGCCTAGCTGAAAACTCAGATTGGTAAGAATAACGTGAATAAGTCTGAGCAAGCTTCCCTCCAATTCTGTTTTTCTTTTCATTTGTGTTTGTTATCACATTTTGATGTTAAACTTGGAGATTGAATCCTTGTTGCTGTCAAATTTTATTGCTGTCATGTGAGTTTGCTAACGTCAAAAAGCATCAGATAAGCTTCAGAAATTTGCTGAAGATGTATGGTTTTCCTTCGATTTCTTGTGTGTTAATACCTAAGGTTTTATGGTAAAAACTGGAAAGCATGTTGGGTGAACTTGTTAATTTGGCCCAAGTTGTGGTTGGTTGATCCGCTGGTAATGTTTGGATGGAAAAGAATTGCATCAGAAACCAATCAAGAAGAAAGCTTCTTCTACGTAGGTTGCATGAAATCAAAAGAAAATTTGCATTCTAACCCCTCGAGTCTTCCTTTGTTTAACTTTGGCCCAAAAATTGGAAAAACCAATCAAATTGACCCTCAAACTTCTTTAATCCTTTCAATTGGGTCCTTAATTATTTCAATTTGATGAATATGGGTTGTTTAGTTTGTTTGAATGCTTTGAGTGATTCAATTTCGCGTTTATTTTTTTGGTTTCATGTGATTATTTGTTAATTAAAGTGATGCCTTGACCTCTTTCTTTATTTTGGAGGGTAAATAAGTAATCTCACTTCATTACGGCCCCAACTCAAGGGAGGTACACCCTGTGTGTTATTTCTTACTTTATTTGACCTTACGTGCCCTTTGTGACTTTACGTGTTTAATTGCATGCCTCTTGAATGTTTATTTATTCATTCCACTTATTTATTTATTTGCTTTATTTGGCTTTAGTTTTATATATTTATTTTAGTTCAATTTTGATCATTTGAAAGGCACTTGAATTCCAAATTTGTAATAGTTAGGTATTTATTTTAATTATTTATTTCCCCTTTTTAGATTGTAGTAGGCTCCCCCCTCAATGTAATAGTTAGGGCTTTATTGCTTTATTTGCCTTGCGTGATTTGCATGCTTATATGCTATGTGTCTAATCACTTTTCCTAGGTTTCTGCATCTAGATAAGCATGCTTATGTGCTACGTGCTAAGTGAAAATATGTGCCTTGCATGTCTATTTGCTTTCATCATTATATCTGATTATGAGGATGAATGCGCGTTACCGTGGCTAGTCCAATGCTAGTCATGGTCTTCCCCTCGAATTCTCACAAGTCCAATGCTTGTGAGAGAGCATTAGTAAAGGGGTAGTCCAATGCTAGACCCAATAGGGCCGTCTCTCGCTAGTACATACTCGCATGCCTTCACTACATTTTTATGCATTTTTTTTGTATGTTTTACGTTTTTGCATGATCCTTTACCCTTTTCCCACATTCAAAGTATGATCTTTAGGATTTTTGCATTTCACTCTAGTCATTAGGGTCATTTGCCTGATTAGGTTAGGGAGTTACTCTTTTGGTAAGGGAGATGGACGAGTTTGGCTACACATGGCCTTAGCACGCTCATTCTTTTTCTAACCAAAAGGAAAAGCAAAAGTCACGATTTAGGGTCTCCCCGTACCCGTCTTGCTTGCATTCCTCTAGGGTTCATGCATTTCATTCATCCACTATCATTTTGCACTCGCACTTCATATTCTATCCCTTTTTCCACATTCTTCACTTTACATAACTCTTATTTTGCACATTTTTCACTCTACCATTTGCACTTTATATACTACCCCTGAGCACACATGCACTTCACACTATCACTTTACATACCTTACCTTGCACCCCCATTTGCACACTCCCACTTACACACTATTATTTTATTATTACTTTTTCACTTCACACAAGCTCATGTTTTCACATTGCATACATTCATTTCATTCATTTGTTCGTCATTAGCATTACTCGTGACCTCTTAGAGGGCTTATCCTTGGCTATCACAACTCATGTGATCTAGTCCGATCGAGCCTCTAAGAGATATTTGTCCCTTTCGATTCATCATTAGATTTAGGATTGCATCCATGTTAGTCACATCCAAATGCGATACATCTTTTGGTTAGAAATTAGGAAAATCATGACTAAATCATGCAACTAGCTTAGGCTAGGTTGAGAGGGTGCCTTAGACATTGTCTTTGCCTTCCCTCTCTACAACCGCGACCCCCGAACCATTTTCTCTGATTAACGTAGATTTTGGAGTCAATCTAAGAAGGTTTTTTTTTACATTTTTAAATCCACATTTTTTGGGTGACTTGGTACACCCTAACTCGATACCAAGTGGCAACTCCTATACTCTTATCAAAACCTTTTTAGATTACTATTTTGGCCAAACCGTCGCATTTCAAAGTCCCATGGCCTTTTTCTTTTTTCACACACATCACCAATTTTTAACCTTACTTCACTCATTTATTATTATATTTTTATTATTAAAATGGGGGCGCGACAATAGTGTAAAATGGAGATAGTATATGTTGGATATGATTGGTTGCGGAAAATTTCTGGTTGGTGCTGAAATTCCAGTTTAGGGATTGTAATTAACCCTGTTCTGCCTAGTACTGTTTGACCTAGATAGAGGCTGAATTGGCCTTAGCATAAACCATAAAGTCGTAGAGAATGATGTTTTATAGTTGCCTGCAAAATTTCAGCTCAATCAGAGCACTGTAACATGTGAAATGACCGAAATACCCTTGACTGCCACAACCCCTAATTCGCTGACAGTTTTCTATTCTCGTAGAGATTCTGATTTTTGACCATGAAAATGCATTATTTGGTTTTAGAGGTCTTCATAAGGAATGTAGGTCTCTGTCTTAGCTTCAAAATGCCATAAGATTTGTCAAAATTTGATAAGCGTAGCTTAAGTTGCGATCGAAACATCGAGAGACGTCAAACCTGCTGTTAGGCCTATTGTCTTTCAAATTGGTTTTCGGTTGCATTATTAAACTTGTGTTGTAATTGACTATATATGAAGGGTATTGTGACCCTAATTAGATATTTTTAATAGCTTGTGAATTATATTTGGTTGTGGTTGATTTGGGTTGAATTTGGTGATGAATTGTAGGGTGAAAAGTAAGAAAAACAAGGGGAAATGCTGTTAAAATTTTCGCAGGAACCCCGGAGCAGTTCTGGGAAATCTGCAATATCTGGATGTCAAAATATCGGAATTGAGTTCCGTTTATTGTTTAAAAACTATAGGGCTATGAACCGTGTAAATTTTAGTCTCTGGTTTGGTCTGTGGGATTTATGGTGATTCTTCAAAGTTAACCGAAATCATATACCTGCTCTGCCTTTTTCTGGTTAAGACAGCAATTTGAATATATGTACGTATTCAGCGCATGACCGATCTGCTAGCCCATGTAGTAGAACACCAGGGCCAAAACCCTAATCCTCAACCTGGAAACCCTGGTAATAATGTAGAGGGCGAGGATTGAGCCCTTAAAAGATTTCAAAAGTTCTCCCCACCAAATTTTTCCGGAGGCCCTGATCCTGACGTGGCTGAGAGGTGGCTAGAAAATATGATCGATATTTTTGCTGCGTTACACTACACTGAGGAGAGACAGGTGACATTTGTTGTCTTTCAACTAGAAGGAGCCGTCCGTTCTTGGTGGAACGTAATTCGAATGAAATGGGAAAGGGAACAAACCCCGAGGACGTGGGCGAATTTCATGAAAGAATTTAACTCCAAATTTTTCCCTCCTCTAATCCAAGAATAGAAGGAAGATGAATTCATTCGGCTTCGCCAAAGAACTCAGACAGTAGCCGAGTCTGAGAGTCAATTTGTGTGAGCCCGTAAAATTTTTTCTTAATTTATACCATTTAATTCTATTCATTTTCATGCATTTTCCTTATTTTATTTTACTACATTAATTTTCTGGACACTTTATAAGTGAATATAGTTTTTCCAACCATTTTTCTGGTATAAGTTAGTTCGGATTAAATTTGAAGTGCGTTATGGACGTGGGACCCGCTAGTGTGATAAAATTTTGTTGATTAAGTGATTTTTGTGCTAAGTATTATTATTTTACAAGGTGCTAGGAGACAATTGAAAGTTAGCTAGATAAATTACCCTTGTTAGACAAAAGGATAAGCTTAAAACCATAAGAGGGGCCAAGTGTCACTATGCTATTAGAAGTTGGACTTTTGACCAAGATTGGTAACTTTACTAAAATCAGATTTTTTACCAAAATTCATTCATTTTCTTGTCTCCTTTGGCTGAAATTAGTGAGAGAGAAACCAAGAGAGTTCTTCATCTTCCACTTCAATTTCTTGTCCAAATCTTGAGTTTCAATCAACCAAATCACAAACTACACCATACAAGTGATCATTAGGGAAGGTTAAAGGTGTTGGTGGAGTTGTTTTGGAGGAGGAAAGATTAAGCTCCTACCTTTCTTGTGGTTTTAAGGTATTTTGCCAAGAACATCCTCTTTACTTCAATTAATTGCTTATTAGTGGTTTTTAGTTGTTTTAGATGTTGTTTTGTGGAAGATTAACACTTGAATGCATGAATTCCAGATTAGGGTTTCTTTTTTTTCCAATTCTGACCGGTACTATTACACCTAGTTAGAGGCCGAATTAACCTTAGCACAAAACATAAAAGTTGTAGAGGATGATGTTTTATAGTTGGCTACAAAATCTCAGCCCAATCGGAGCAACGTAGCCTTTGAAAAGACTGAAATATCCCTGCTGTCCTGTTTCTGTCCGAAACTGAAATTCAGCTTTGGTAATTGGTTAATTTGACTGGGAATACTACTGATTTAGTTGTTTATGTCTTCTTAACATTTATAGCTTGGTATCGTACCGTTCATATGGCTTTGGAATCACTTGAATTGGAGTTGTATGTGCTGAGATATGATTGAATGAATCAGGACTGCTAGTTGAACTGCGAACTGGAAAATCTGGGGTTGTTTTGGTAAATTTGACCTAAATACATTGCAAACTGGACTGAGTGGCCTTCTTCAACATTGTAGCCCTTTCTCTTAGTTTCAAAATGGTGTAAATTACACCTCAATCCGACAAGGATAGCTTCGGTTGTGTTAATTCTGCTAAGCAACAGCAAATCTGCCTTTTGTTTCCCAACCCAAACTTCCTTTCCGCATATGTCCTAGTTTGATTTTGCCCTTATACGTTCCATATGATTTACTCTAGTGATATGTGGATTTGATTTATGACTCGTATTCGAGCCTTATTGTGGCTCTAATTAAAGGTGTTTGATAGCTTGTGATTTGTGGGTGTTGAGGTTTGGTTGGAAAGTAAAGAAAGACAAGGGAAATGCTGTCAAAATTTTCGCGGAGCTTCTGCACAGTCTCGGGAAATTTGCTATATCTTGATGTAGGAATGTCAGAATTGAATTCCATTTGTTGCGTTTTAAACTAGATTCATAGGGTTATAAACCATGTAAATTTCAGACCCTTTTTATGTCTATACCATTTATGGTGATTTTTCAAAGTTGACTGAAATATTATACCTGTTCTGTCTTTCACTGGATAAAGCAGCAACTTGAGGCTTGAATTTGATTGACTTGCGTTCTGAATCTTATGAGGGTGTTTTCTGGAAAGTTATAGCCCTTTGAATGTATTTTCCAACGGTATAACTTTTACTAATTTTGGACTTACAAAACTTGAGATATGATTTTTCATATAGGGTTGCGCGAAACTGGAAAAGTCTTGTTTTCCTAGTATCGATCTTACTTTCATTTTCTACTTCAAATTTGAAGTTGGTCAGTCATTGTAGGTAGGGTTTTGAGGTTGTTCATGCCTTTAGGACTAATCGTTAACTTTTCACTCCAAAGTCACCTCTTCGCTTTACATTAATGGTTCATTTGGATAGGCACCTGACTTGTAATCGAGTTTTACTTGTGAATTCCACTTATTAGGTTTTGGAGTCCAGTCTTAAGTGTTTGCCTTGATTGTTCTAGGAGGTGCCGGCTAGTAAAGCCACACTTGGGAAGGAAACTTTTGAAATTATCCTTGTTTGATCAGGTGAGTGTACCACTCCCCTGAATTATTGCTAAACTGGTTTCCTGTACTTGCAAATTGCTGGTTGAATGTCTTTCCTGACTGTTTATCTTGTATGAGACGAGGGTGTACTTTATCACACTCATTCTCTTGCCTGTACTGAACAAACTGGAATCTATTACTTGTACTTGTCATGTACTTGAACTTGTTACTTGCACTTGTTATGATGTCGTTTGGAAGAGTATCCAACGACCTTCCTGTTAAACCTGAGCTTAACCTCATGGGGAGTTAATTAAATCGAGCCAGCGAGGGCTTGGTCGAGATAATTGACAATCCATGGGTGTCTGTTCCTGGGGGAATCTTTGGGTATTGAGACTCTTGATTCCGGTATACTCGAGTATTACCATTCCTGTTCCTGTTTGGCGTTCGGGCCCGGTAAGGAGTATGTTTGGTGAACGGGATTTTGGTGTTAAAGTGGTGATCTACTGGACTGGTTCCTTTATTTGAACGTTGACGGAGGGTCAACAAGGCTGGATCAAGTATTCCAACGGGGATTTGGCTCTTGAGAGCCACCTGTATCCTTGAAATTGTGATGTTCGTTCATTTCTTTTACTTGATGCGGATATGTGTCCTATAAATGTTTTCTCATGATTTTTACTGTTATATTTTTGGTACCTCATTGAGCTTCTAGCTCACCCCGTTTCGTTATCCTTGTTTTCCTTACAGGAAATCACTTTTTGAAGACTATGATGTTTGAAGCATGAGTTGAGCTAGTTTTAGTATTCTTTTTTATAGCTCCTCGATGGTTGGAAAACTTTGAATGTATTTTAACCAAATAATTTCCTTTTGAATTGTAAATTTGCAACCATGTGTATCTAAAAGTGTTTAACTATGTTCCTAAGTTGATTTGGTTTGGAAATGTTCTTTTCTAGGGTTATCTAAAGTTGTTGTGCTTGTTTTGGTTTCGGACAGTGAATGTTATCTTCTCGAAGTTCTTTTGAGCGTTTGGTAGGGTTTACGCTCGTTCCGGATCCGTAGTCCTGGCGAGAGCTGGGCAGGCGGTCCGCCGAACCCTTTGGTTCGCCTTAGAGGGAGGTGGGGCTGTCACACAATTTACTCGGTTATCTAAGTTTGCGCCCGAACTAATTGTAACCGAACAAAGGCGGATAAGGAGTTTTGTCCAGGGACTAAATGTTGAGATTCAGAGGGACCTGGCTGTAGCCCAACTTAGTACCTTTAGTGATGCTGTGGAGAAGGCCCAGCGAGTTGAAAATGCGAGGTTACAGGTGCGAAATTTCCAAGCCAAGAAAAGGGGCTTTCCTGGGAGTAGCTCCGAGCAAGAAGACAAGAGTAAACCCCCTAAGATTGGAAAGGGAAAAGGGGGGGTACGACAACCGGGGGTGTCGCGTGATGTTTCTCAGGGGGGATCGGTCTCTGCTACTCGTGGTCCCTGTGGATATTGTGGAGGGCCAAATCATACGGAGGCAAATTGCTGGAAGAAAGAAGGAAAATGCTTGCGCTGTGGAAGCGCCGAACATCGGATTGCTAATTGTCCAGCTCGACTGCGCGAAGGGAGAGGGACTCAGCCACCAACCAAGACCAACCCCAAGACCAACCCTGGACAGTCAAAAGGAGAAGGGACTGGATCGAAGGTACCGGCTCGGGTATATTCCCTGGAACATTCGCAGGTCCCTGACTCGTCTGAAGACGTAGAAGGTATGATCCATTGGTTACCTTAGATTTTGATAGATCCCAGTGATAAGAAAATTTCGAGGACGAAATTTCTTTAAGGGGGAGAGAGTATGAGGACCCGTAATTTGTCTTAATTTTATATTATTTTATTTTATTTTCTCGTGTGCATTTTCCGTCAATATACTCAATTATTTTGATTTTTCCAGAGATTTTATAAGTGAGGAGAGTTTGTAAAACGTTTTCCTAGTTTAAGTTAGTTCGTGACAAGTTGAAGTGCAGTGTAGACGTGGGACCCGCTAGTACGGTAAGTGCGATATATTTTTGACCACTAGTTAGAATTTTGTATTAAGTGATATTAACTTTTCAAGGTGCTAGGAGATAATTAGAGGTTACTTTGATGTATTAACCATGGAGGGACAAAGGGATAGGTTTGAACTTAAAAGGGTGCTAGGTGTTGCAATATGGTTGGATGTTGGACTTTGACCATTTTACTTTACAATTACCAAATATTAAAATTGACTCAAAAAATATCTTCATTTGCTCCTTCTTGGCCGTGAGTCTTGAGAGGAAAAGAAAGCAAAACCTTCAACTTATTTCTTCCAAATCTTGCTCAAATCTTGTGATCCAACCGCTAGAGTTTCAAATTTCTCCATAAAAACCCTTTGCTAAGTAAGATTAGGGAAGGTGGTGGAGTGGTTTTGGAAGAGGAGGTGCTAAGTTACTTCTTTTCTTGAGTTTACAAGGTGAGTTGCTAAGAACTTCTTCCTTTAGTCTTGATAAAGTTAAATTAGTGGCTTTAGTGGTTGAACATGTTGATTTATGGTGTGTTTATGGTTGGAAGTGAAGTTTTGATGGATTTTGATTTATTATTGCTATTTTTCTGTTTTATATGATAATCATGGTTTAGTCATGGATTGAGGGCTTGTTATAGTGTAAAATGGAGATAGTATGTGTTGGATATGATTGGTTGCGGAAAATTTCTGGTTGGTGCTGAAATTTCAGTTTAGGGATTGTAATTAACCCTGTTCTGCCTGGTACTGTTTGACCTAGATAGAGACCGAATTGGCCTTAGCATAAACCATAAAGTTGTAGAGAATGATATTTTATAGTTGCCTGCAAAATTTCAGCTCAATCAGAGCACTGTAGCATGTGAAATGACCGAAATACCCTTGACTGCCACAACCCCTGATTCGCTGACAGTTTTCTATTTTCGTAGAGATTCTGATTTTTGACCATGAAAATGCATTATTTGGTTTTGAAGGTCTTCATAAGGAATGTAGGTCTCTGTCTTAGCTTCGAAATTCCATAATATTCGTCTTAATTGATAAGCGTAGCTTAAGTTGCGATCGAAACATCGAGAGACGTCAAACCTGCTGTTAGGCCTATTGTCTTTCAAATTGGTTTTCGGTTGCATTATTAAACTTGTGTTGTAATTGACTATATATGAAGGGTATTGTGACCCTAATTAGATGTTTTTAATAGCTTGTGAATTATATTTGAGGTTGTGGTTGATTTGGGTTGAATTTGGTGATGAATTGTAGGGTGAAAAGTAAGAAAAACAAGGGGAAATGCTGTTAAAATTTTCGCAGGAACCCCGGAGCAGTTCTGGGAAATCTGCAATATCTGGATGTCGAAATATCGAATTGAGTTCCGTTTGTTGTTTAAAAACTATAGGGCTACGAACCGTGAAAATTTTAGTCTCTGGTTTGGTCTGTGGGATTTATGGTGATTTTTCAAAGTTAACCGAAATCATATACCTGCTCTGCCTTTTTCTGGTTAAGACAGCAATTTGAGGCTCAAATTTGATTGGCTTGTGATCTGAATCTTCTAAATGTGTCTTCTGAGAAATTTTACCCCTTTGAGTCTATTTTCCAACGGTGTAAATTTTACCAATTTCGGACTTAAGAATCCTAAGATATGATTTTTCAATCAGGGGTGTGCAAAACTGGAAAAATTCTGTTTTCTTGGAATTATTCTCACTTTCAATTTCACCTTGAGATATGAGCTAGTACATCATTGTAAGTATGATTTTGAGAGGAGTGAGGAGTTTTGGGGTCATGTATGTCCTTAGGACCAACCGTTTTCTTTTATTCTTAAGCCGTCTTTTATTTTTTCGTACTAGTATATAACTTGGAGAGGTACCTGACTAGTAATCGAACCTCATTTGTGCATCCCATTTACTCGGTTTTGAATGAGGAAATTTCAACTGCTTTACCTTTGTTATTCTTAGGGTTTCACGGTGATTAGGCCACTTTGGGTGGAAATTTTTGGATGTACCTGTACTTGAACTGGTGAGTATTACCACTTATGTTTCTATTGAGGTGTTTGGGCCCGGTAAGGGGTATGTTTGGTGGACGGAAGTTGGTGTAAAGTGGGGTCTACGGACATGGTTATTCTTTATACGTTGATGGAGAGTCAACGAGTTGGGATCAAGTACTGCTGCCGGAAATCTGGCTCCTGAGAGCCACCTGTATCCTTTCTATTTTAGACCAATGTGTGTAACTGCTTTACTTTATACCTGGCATATATTTTTGATTAGTTAAGCGTGAATTGCCAAGCTTTTAACTGCTTACATGTTTGGTACCTCATTGAGCGTAAGCTCACCCCGTTCTGTTATCCTTGTTTTCCTTACAGGGTTCCATGTTTTGAAATCAAGGTTTTGAAGGAAGAGTTGAGCTAGTATAGTTTTTTTTTTTTTGTATAGATCCTCTGTGGTTGCAACCTGATAGTATTATGATCCAATGTTACTTTTGATTTGTAAAACCTTCCAAATATATATATATATATAAGATGTTCCTTCATGTCTATGTGGTGTGTGGTTGGGATTGAATGACTGTACTTGTACGGTTCAAATTTGAGAACCTTTGTTCTATTTAGGCTTGTATTATTTTGAGATTTGAATATATGTATGTATACGTGCTAGGCTTGGGAAAATGTTATTTCGTTTATTATTGAGGTTGTACCCTGTGTTATGGGATGTATTTGATTCGAGGACTGTGGTGAGCGAGTGAGTCCTGGCGAGAGCTGGGCATGCGGTCCGCTAAACCCTTTTGTTCGCCTTAAGGGAAAGTGGGGCTGTCATAGTTGGTATCAGAGCTGTTTCGCGTGGTCTCTGCGTGGAGTGAGCTTGGGCCAGTGGTGTTATGGTCCTGATTTCGTGAATGTGTTTAAAGGATTAAGTGCTCTTCTTGGGCGTAAGCTATGAACCGTGCTTGTTATCAGAGCTGTTTCGCGTGGTCTCTGCCCGGAGTGAGCTTGGGCCAGTGGTGTTATGGTCCTAATTTCGTGAATGTGTTTAAAGGATTAAGTGCTCTTCTTGGGCGTAAGCTATGAACCGTGCTTCTTATAGGTGTAAGAATCTTTATGATAAGATATGAGACTTGAGGAAGATAGGTATGTGTGTCGGGTAGGATCTTTACTATAGGTGATTTACTCTTGGGACCGGTCGGCTCGAGTCGTGAATTACCTTAGTTGGGATTCTTGTACCCGGATGCGAAAGAGATGAGAACCTGGTTAGAAATGACTTGGGTGAATTAGAAATTGGACTCTACGGAACTTCATGCGATGTGTTAGGGTATCACTAAGGATGTTCAACCCTGCCTAAGATCGTGGACGTGGATCGTGGACGGAGCCCTAGAGGGGAAACGTTTTCGTTCGTTGTTTTGTACGTTTAGCCTAGTTGGTATATAGTACCTTTGATGACCCCGCTACTTTCATGGAAATTCCTTTTGCTTGTATCTAACTGATACCGTGTGATTTGTTTGATAAAGTCGTGTTAGATATATACCTGTCTTTTGATCTGTGTGTACCTTTTGTTATCTATTCATGCATATATCTATCTTTAATATTATTTTCACGCTTCGACCATAGATCGGTTAGACCAATGGAGGGTACTCGTAGTGGACGAGGTCGAGGGCGTGGATGTAAGCAACCCTCGAATGAAAGGGGTAATCGGGAACCAATACCTGAACCAAATCCTGAACCTAGGGTTGACCCAATGCTCAAGTAGCCGCTGCTATTCAGCGCATGACCGATCTGCTAGCCCATGTAGTAGAACACCAGGGTTAAAACCCTAATCCTCAACCTGAAAACCCTGGTAATAATGTAGAGGGCGAGGATAGAGTCCTTGAAAGATTTCAAAAGTTCTCTCCACCAAAATTTTCCGGAGGCCCTGATCCTGACGTGGCTGAGAGGTGGCTAGAAAAGATGATCGATATTTTTGCTGCATTACACTACACTGAGGAGAGACATGTGACATTTGCTGTCTTTCAACTAGAAGGAGCCGCCCATTCTTGGTGGAACGTAATTCGAATGAAATGGGAAATGGAACAAACCCCGAGGACGTGGACGAATTTCATGAGAGAATTTAACTCCAAGTTTTTCCCTCCTCTAATCCAAAAAAAGAAGGAAGATGAATGCATTCGGTTTCGCCAAGGAACTCAGACAGTAGCCGAGTATGAGAGTCAATTTACTCGGTTATCTAAGTTTGCGCCCGAACTAATTGTAACCGAAGAAAGGCGGATAAGGCGTTTTATCTAGGGATTAAATGTTGAGATTCAAAAGAACCTGGTTGTAGCCCAACTTAGTACCTTTAGTGATGCTGTGGAGAAGGCCCAGCGAGTTGAAAATGCGAGATTACAGGTGCGAAATTTCCAAGCCAAGAAAAGGGGCTTTCTTGGGAGTAGCTCCGAGTAAGAAGATAAGAGTACACCCCCTAAGATTGGAAAGGGAAAGGAGGGGGTACGACAACCGGGGGTGTCGCTTGATGTTTCTCAGGGGAGATCGGTCTTTGCTACTCGTGGTCCCTGTGGATATTGCGGAGGGCCAAATCATACGGAGGCAAATTGCTGGAAGAAAGAAGGAAAATGCTTGCGCTGTGGAAGTGCCGAACATCGGATTGCTAATTGTCCAGCCCGACTGCGCGAAGGGAGAGGGACTCCGCAACCAACCAAGACCAATTCTCAGCCACCAACCAAGATCAATTCTCAGCAACCAACCAAGACCAACCCTGGACAGTCAAAAGGAGAAGGGACTGGATCGAAGGTACCGGCTCGGGTATATTCCCTGGAACATTCTCAGGTCCCTGACTCGTCTGAAGACGTAGAAGGTATGATCCATTGGTTATCTTAGATTTTGATAGATCCCAGTGATAAGAAAATTTCGAGGACGAAATTTCTTTAAGGAGGAGAGAGTGTGAGGACCCGTAATTTGTTTTAATATTATATTATATTATTTTATTTTCTCGTGTGCATTTTCCCTCAATATACTCAATTATTTTGATTTTTCCAGAGATTTTATAAGTGAGGAGAGTTTGTAAATCGTTTTCCTAGTTTAAGTTAGTTCGTGACAAGTTTGAAGTGCAGTGTAGACGTGGGACCCGCTAGTACGGTAAGTGCGATATATTTTTGACCACTAGTTAAAATTTTTTATTAAGTGATATTAATTTTCCAAAGTGCTAGGAGATAATTAGAGGTTACTTAGATGTATTAACCATGGAGGGACAAAGGGATAGGTTTGAACTTAAAAGGGTGTTAGGTGTTGCAATATGGTTGGATGTTGGACTTTGACCATTTTACTTTACCATTACCAAATATCAAAATTGACTCAAAAATCATCTTCATTTGCTCCTTCTTGGCCGTGAGTCTTGAGAGAAAAAGAAAGCAAAACCTTCAACTTATTTCTTCCAAATCTTGCTCAAATCTTGTGATCCAACCGCTAGAATTTCAAATTTCTTCATAAAAACCCTTTGCTAAGTAAGATTAGAGAAGGTGGTGGAGTGGTTTTGGAAGAGGAGGTGCTAAGTTGCTTCTTTTCTTGAGTTTACAAGGTGAGTTGCTAAGAACTTCTTTCTTTAGTCTTGATAATGTTAAATTAGTGGTTTTAGTGGTTGAACATGTTGATTTATGGTGTGTTTATGGTTGGAAGTGAAGTTTTGATGGATTTTGATTTATTATTGCTATTTTTCTGTTTTATATGATAATCATGGTTTAGTCATGGATTGAGGGCTTGTTATAGTGTAAAATGGAGATAGTATATGTTGGATATGATTGGTTGCGGAAAATTTCTGGTTGGTGCTGAAATTCCAGTTTAGGGATTGTAATTAACCCTGTTCTGCCTGGTACTGTTTGACCTAGATAGAGGCCGAATTGGCCTTAGCATAAACCATAAAG